>NC_138509.1:99423023-99518023 GCF_964252035.2 Podarcis erhardii | reverse complement strand
ATATATATATTCTCCCACACTTTCAGTTAGGAGTTATGCAAACAACCATCTCTGCTTCTGCATAGGCTTAGAGATGCCTCTTCTCTACACCTTTTTTTTTTTTTATAAAAAAAAAAGATTCAAGCACCTCCATTCAAAAGACCCACAGTGAGTTGCAAAACCCATCTGTACAGATGTCTGCCAACAGTCCCTCGAACCCGACACCCCTGGGTGCTTTGGGGAGAGCAGCCTCTGTCCCTGGTGCCCCCCCCCCAATAAGATGCACATGGATTCTATTTTGTCCGTCCACATTTGCAAGTGTGGTGTGAAGGCTTCACTCATCACAGCCCCCCGGGCAGATACTTCTGAGGCGAGCTTTGCAAAAGCCCCCCGGGCGCATTGAACGGGCATGTGAGCAGCTAACTTTAGACGCTGGGGGTTTAATTAGCAAGAGGCGCGAAGGACTGGCCGTGAGCCCCACCACATTCTCAGGATTGCAGGCCTGGATACATTAAGGGTGTTTAGATGCTCTCCCGCCCTCTGTCCTGTCCCTCCCCGTTTTGGAAGCCTGTCATCGCTCGGATGCTTTGAGACAGTTGGAGCAGCTTGTTAACTGCCAGCCTTGTCACTGGGCCAAAGGGACGGGGAAGGTAAACGAAGAACAGAGTGAGGAAATCTAGGCAAAAGCAGGGAAGAGGGAGAGGGAGAAGGAAAGAAAATCACACCACTTATGGGTTAAACCACAGAGCCTAGGACTTGCCAATCAGAAGGTCGGCGGTTCGAATCCCCGCGACGGGGGTGAGCTCCCATTGCTCCGTCCCTGCTCCTGCCAACCTAGTAGTTCGAAAGCACATAAAAGTGCAAGTAGATAAATAGGTACCACTGCGGCGGGAAGGTAAATGACATTTCTGTGCGCTGCCCTGCTTTGCCAGAAGCGACTTAGTCATGCTGGCCACATGACCCAGAAGCTGTACGCCTTCTCCCTTGGCCAATAAAGCGAGATGAGCGCCACAACATTAGATTCAGCCATGACTGGACCTAATGGTCAGGAGCCCCTTTACCTTTACCTTTACCTTTATGGAAGGGAAAGTGATAAGTGCTCCTTTCAGTTCCTTGGTTGTTTGGGCTGTGAGCAGAGACCTGCAAATTTATCTCTCTCTCTTCTTTCTTTTTATTTATTGCTTTTCCTGGAATCATAGAATTGTTAGGCTGGAAGTGACCCCCCCCCCGCCCTCCAAAGAGTCATCTAGTCCAACTGCAGGCAATGCAGGAATCAATTTATCAATTTTGTATCCCACCTTGTATATTGACTGATCAATTTCGATCCCACATTTTCCTCAAGGAGGTGTACATGGTTTCCCCCCAACACCTCATTTAAGTCATACAACAACCCTGTGAGGTAGGTTAGTCTGAGAGGCAGTGACTGGCCAAAGGTCACCCAGTGAGTATTATGGCCGAGATTCGAACCCTGGTCCTAGTCCGATACTCTAACCAGTACACCACAATTCTTTAATTTTTTAAAATTTGATTTCTTAAAGAAAAAAATATTTTGGCAGAACAGGTGAAGGATGTGTGGAAATACCTAAGGGAATTTCCTTACGGAACCCCTTCTTGCTTCCCCAAACATTCGTTGGGTCTCCAAATTCACCTCAAACATTTTTGCTCTGGCAGGAGCCGAACAGGAGCCCTTGCACTAAAGCATCGGGTCTGAGGGTAATCCTTTCTTCCTTCATTACCTTCCTTTCCCTTCTTCCACTGGGAAGCTCAAAATGGGGTGGTGACGACCCCCAGCTTGGATTACAGGAAACTGTGGAACTCACATCTGCAGGAGGCACCTAGGTGGCTTAAAAGAAGATGAGGAAAATTCATGGAGGAGGAGATGGAAATTGATGGCTCCTAGCCAGGATGGCTCTGCTCGGCCTCCGCAGTCAAAGGCAGAAATGCTTCTGAATATCAGTTACTGGAAACCACAGGAGGGGAGAGTCGCTCTTGTGTTCGAATCCTGCTTGTGAGTTCCTGTGAGAACAGGATGAGGGACTAGATGAGCCATTGGCCCTGATCTGAAAGCTCTTCCTTATGTTTGTTTTTTTATGCACTGTTTTCCCAACATGGACTTTTTATTTGGTTGTTGAATTGCTTCGGAAAATTCAGAAGTTTGCAAATTCCGAAGGATAGGAATTCATAGTTTCTCGCAGACGTCTGGTTTGGCCACTGGGACAACAAGATGTTGGACCAGATCGTACCTCCCAACATTTTTGTCCCCAAAACCTGGACATCAGGAAGGGTGCGTCTTCCGGTCTCCCAGGACTGGATTCTGTACTCTGGGATGTCCTGATTAAAACAGGACATTTGCAAGCTAGGCTAGATTGATTGATCCAAACAGCTCTTCTTATGTTTTAATATTCTATTCCTTTGCACAGAAGATGGAATTTTGCAGAACCAACTTCCTCATTCCTGCAGGACTAGATATGTTTGTAAAATAATAATAATAATAATAATAATAATAATAATAATAATAATAATTGTGCACTGAGCTCTCTGGTTACCAGAGCCACGATTTGTGACCCACAGTGCTGGATTTACGTATAAGCTAAACAAGCTGTAGCTTAGGGCCCCACTCTCTTGGGGACCCCAAAAAAATATAAAGGAAAAAAACCTGGAAGTACATTTCCAAAATATAAGATAAAAAAAGAAATAAAATAAAACCTTCATACAGCAACAGTGTTTTGTGTTGTGTAGGCTCCTATGATGTAAGTCATGGGCCCTGCCTGCTCGCCTGCTCCCTAAAAGATCACTGGTTTGCTCCTTTCTATATATAGGGTGCCTACATTCTGCATTCTGCATGAGAGTGGGACCATAAAGAAGATTGATCGCCAAAGAATTGATGCTTTTGAATTATGGTGCTGGAGGAGTCCCATGGACTGCAAGAAGATCAAACCTCTCCATACTGAAGGAAATCAACCCTGAGTGCTCACTGGAAGGACGGATCCTGAAGCTGAGGCTCCAATACTTTGGCCACCTCAGGAGAAGAGAAGACTCCCTGGAAAAGACCCTGATGTTGGGAAAGATGGAGGGCACAAGGAGAAGGGGACGACAGAGGACGAGATGGTTGGACAGTGTTCTCGAAGCTACCAGCATGAGTTTGACCAAACTGCGGGAGGCAGTGGAAGACAGAAGGGCCTGTCGTGCTCTGGTCCAGGGGGTCACGAAGAGTCGGACACGACTAAACGACTAAACAACAACATTCTGCATGGACTGGTCTCATGGCCACATGTGCTAATGGCTTTAGATACCTATGAGGTCCATAAATTACCCTATAGTGTATATTCAACACAAAATAACTGTGGCATTTGTTGTTGACAAAGGACAGCTGGGCATATAAAGGGCCCCATTACCTTCAGTAGCTTAGGGCCTCAGCAAACCTAAATCCAGCCCTGGTGACCCGCGAGGCTCAAGGCAACTAAGTACCAGCTTGCTGGCAGCTGGGGAAATGCCTTAAATAGGTTGGGTCGAACGGGTACAGCGTGGGTGAGAAGGGAAAACAAAACACGGAGAGTTATTCAAATTCCTCTGCTCTCCAGCCTGTGGGCGCCTGGCAAAAAGGTCCACAAAGGGACCCACATGCGGTTTCATGGAGAAATGCTTTGGGGAAGTGCGTCTCAGGCCCCTGACATATTGTTAGAGCCAGGCCGAACCCTGCAGCTGTAACAGCTGGCACCGCCCAGGCCCCATTGCCAAGGATACAGTGCCCACCTCGTGCCAACGGTGATTCAGGCGGAGGCAATTCCTGTAAGCTGAAGAGGGAAGGGAGTGGCCCTGTCTTTTTTCCTCGAGGGAAGGGCCGGCCGTCTTCGCCGTGGAGGCGGCACAGCAGGTGTGGAGAAGAGGGGCGGACCCCAATTGCGGCAATGTTGCGCCACCCTTGCCAGCTTGAATCCTGCGCCGGCCCCTGCGCTCGCGTCCCATTTCCTGGCGCTGCAGGGCTAAGGCAGCTGCCCCAGAATGGCTCTATCCTGCTGCACATTGTGGTCCTTTGCAGGAACGTGGCGTGGGCTTGCCCTCATCTCCCTGCAGGATTGCTGCCCATGGGGTGAGCTAAGTTGCAGGCAAGGGAGCGGGGAAGAGGGTGTGCCTTTTCGTGCATTCGCATAAAAATTGCGCGATTGCAACAGGCCTCTTAAAATATGCAGGTATCTGTACACGGTTGCATCAAGTAAGTCTTTCCTGCTTTCCCCCAACTGCTAGGAAGCTTCCTTGTAAGAAGTGTGCAATGGAAAGCTGTGCATGTTTGGCACCTGCGTACTATCCCACTCTTTGCAAATGCAGCAGTTAAACTCTGGGACGCTGTTAAATCCTGGATAAAGTTGGTAGACAAATGTCTGTTGCGTGGCGAGACCTCCCCCCCTCCCCAAGTGAAATGAAGACGCTGGACACATTATTTAAGGTTAATGGGCATAAAAAGGCCACAACTTTTTCAAAGGCCTGGAAACGATGCCTTATGAGGAACAGCTAAGGGAGCTGGGCATGTTTAGCCTGGAGAAGAGGAGGTTAAGGGGTGATATGATAGCCATGTTCAAATATATAAAAGGATGTCACATAGAGGAGGGAGAAAGGCTGTTTTCTGCTGCTCCAGAGAAGCGGACATGGAGCAATGGTTCCAAACTACAAGAAAAAAGTTTCTGCCTAAACATTAGGAAGAACTTCCTGACAGTGAGAGCTGTTTGACAGTGGAATTTGCTGCCAAGGAGTGTGGTGGAGTCTCCTTCTTTGGAGGTCTTTAAGCAGAGGCTTGACAACCATATGTCAGGAGTGCTCTGGTGGTGTTTCCTGCTTGGCAGGGGGTTGGACTCGATGGCCCTTGTGGTCTCTTCCAACTCTAGGATTCTATGATTCTATGAACTTTATTGATTACAGGAATTGGAAGGTATTGGCCTTATGCACTGGTTCCTATCGACTACCCGGCATGGGGACCGGGAAGGGTTATCCACAAGCCGTGGGAGTCCTGTTGATGTATGCCAACTAGGATCCAACGGGTGTCACTGCTCGGGGCCTGCCGGAGGCCCTCACCTCCCTAGGTTTCGGACAAGGGAACGCCCCCCGGAGTCCTCTACCGGACTACCCTTTTCATTGGGGGAAGGTGATGGCGTTTCCTTCCCCCCCATTCCTTTGCATAACAATTAACCCCTGCCAATGCCTAACCGCCAATACTGAAGAAGTTGTGACGTTTGCTACGAGGTAGGCGAAAAAACCAAAAGGCTGGAAGTGCGCCAAGTTGGAAAAATTCCTACCAGGCCCCTTGCGGTGACCAACCGGAGTCCATAGCAAGGTCAAAGCTAGCTAAGCCTAAAGGGTGGGTGGGATGGGAAAACCGGGCAGCTGTAACGGGGCAAAGAGGGCGGTCCCTGGGCGCGCCTGGCCTTAAATGAGCTAGGCCACGCCTTCCCAGCCCGCCGATTGGCGGGCCGGGTCACAGACGCGCCCAGGGATTACCTCTTCTCGCGGGGGCTAAAACCAGCCCCCGCGTGTGTGGGAGAGGGTGGCCCGCAACCCCCCCTCCTCTCGAGCTTGGAAGGGGCTTTTTCTATCCCTCCTAATACTAAAACCTCCAATGAAGGCTGAATGGTGGGAGAGTCAGAACAGAAACCAGGAAGAACTCCATCATGCGGCACATTGTTAAACTATGGAACTCCCTGCCACAGGAGGCAGTGATGACTACCAAATGAGATAGCTTTAAATGTCGGTTTGACAAATTCATGGAGGAGAGTGCTATTCCATGGCTACTAGCCATAACAGCTGGGTTAATGCTCTCTACACTCGGAAGAAATTAAGAGAAGTATTTTCTGGCAAATTAGAGGCAGGGGGAGAGTTGACTCATTCAGGTCCTGTTTTCGAGGGGAATCTGGTGGCCACTGTGGGAACAGGATGCTGGACTAGAGGGACCATGGGCCTGATCCTGCTGAAGGAGCATCTCCACCCCCATTGTTCTGCCTGGACACTGAGGTCCAGTTCCGAGGGCCTTCTGGTGGTTCCCTCATTGTGAGAAGCCAAGTTGCAGGGAACCAGGCAGAGGGCCTTCTCGGTGGTGGCACACGCCCTGTGGAACGCCCTCCCACCAGATGTCAAAGAGAAAAACAAGTACCAGACTTTTTGAAGACATCTGAAGGCAGCCCTGTTTAGGGACGCTTTTAATGTTTGATGCATTACTGTATTTTAATATTTTGCTAGAAGCTGCCTAGAGTGGCTGGGGAAGCCCAGCCAGATGAGTGGGGTATAAATAATAAATTCTTCTTCTTCTTCTTCTTCTTCTTCTTCTTCTTCTTCTTCTTCTTCTTCTCCTCCTCCTCCTCCTCCTCCTCCTCCTCCTCCTCCTCCTCCTCCTCCTCCTCCCCTTCCTCTTCTTCTTCTTCTTGTGTTCTCAAAGGTCGAGCAGCTGGAAAAGTAGTAGCTCAAGTCCCCAAATAGCACCGGTCCTCCAAAAGCCAGCAACAGACACTTGCATTTCTCCTAGTCTGTCTCAGACCTCTGAGCTGCCAACCTTGCAGGGTTGGCATCAGTATCTGTGGGCACTGCCAGGGTTCCTGCCCCCCAGTGAGTGACACCTGCCCCGGACTCTCTTTTTTAAAAGTCCTTACTTAGCTGCGATTCCTGCACTTACTGGGGTTGGACGATGAGTCTTGGGGTCTCTTCCAATTCTAAGATTCTATGGCCTTTTGTAGCTGCCATCTTTATTTTTGAAAAAGCCCTGTATGGATACGAGGGATGGCTGACTTAATCACATTAGGTTTCTTGGCTGGAGAACCACAGTCCAATATTTGGAGCAGTGCAGCTTCCAAAGGATTGCTGTGTTTCAGTTCTCAAGTTGTTTTCAAAAGTACAAATTAGGAAGATTTAACTTTAAATGTGAACTGAATGTATCAATCAATCAACCTTTTTATTCGACCGTCAGTCAGAAAAAAAAAATACAAATACATTTGTCAATACACAGTTAAAACATCCAAGAAGATTTTAGAGCTTAGCCAACACTAAAAGGGCTAAACAGATAGCCCCATGTCAATACAGTCAATTATGGTCTTGCGACGCTTAAAGGCTAAAAAAAGAAATTTGGCCACCAAGAAAGGTATAGCTCTAGTGACATTATTCAGCAAGTGTAAAACCTGGTTTTCTCCGGGTAGGAAGCTAAGTTGACATAGGAGTGGGTCTATAAAGTTTTGTCTAAGCTCTGCATAAGAAGGGCAAGTCAAGAGAATGTGTTCAGTGGACTCAACCACACCGATAGCACAATGACAGGTTCTCTGGGCGTATGGTACTTCCCTGTACCTTCCCCACAATATCACAGAGTCAAGGACATTTAATCTAGCCACTGTAAGAAGTCTGCGGTATTCCACATAGTGGATTTCTGCAAGGTAGGGGGCTGGTATGGTCCGATAAATCTGGTCCCCTAGGAACATCCCAGGTTCCTCTTGGTGAACTGAATGTAGTTTCCACCCATCTGTGAATTGATTACTTAACTCCCCACCCCCTTCATCAATAGTTTATCAAGATTTTCACATTTTATTTAAACACCTAATGATTCCTTTTATTGTTTCCTTGCTTTGCCCTTCCCTCAAGCAAAGGCATGGATGCTTTCCCTGACCCAAAATTCTAAATAATTCAACCCACTCTTAATATGGTAACACAGAATATTTATGTCTTTATTGGGACCATTTTTGTGCCGCTCCTCAGAAAATAAAGGCTCCCAGAGCAGCTTACAGACTATGAAAACAAGGCAGTCTCTTCCCACGGATGTACAATAGTAAAAAGAAAAACATGGTACACAAAGGAAAAGAGACAAAGAGGGACGAGGAAAATCAAACTCAAGCAGCAATCTCTAAACAGTTGTTCTTCTAATGACCAGCTAATAATCTAGATAACACAAACGTAACTGAAATAAAACAATAAGAAGAAAATAACTTCTGGTCCAGGGTTGGGGTACAGATTGAGGCACCAGGGTCACCTAGATTAGGCTGTCATGACCTGCCATTTGCTATGGGAAGTGTGTGTGTGTCTCATTCATAGGGGGCACCAGGTGGTACTTTGTTGGGGACCCCATCCATCCTGCACCCAGCCCCAATTCCCCAGGCGCCTTTAGCCTTCTCTGACCCCACTGCAAAGCCAATTCCATCACCTGGACAGGTGGCTGTGACCTGTCTTCCAGATGACCTCTCTTATCCCCTAGTCCAGCATCCTGTTCTCACAGTGGCCGACCCAATGTGCCAGTTTGCATTTCCTAGTGCCGAAAGTATTGCCCTGATGTGTAGAGATCTTTCCTATTCTACTTAATTCAAGAGGGTTCTGGAAGATCCTATGCGGGAAAGAAACAAGCAGAAGGTTCATGTTGTTTGGGTTATTCCTTCAGAGAAGATGAGTACAGTTGGCTTAAATTGGTTCTCTTCTCTCTTTCTGTCAAGGTCATGCTGGCTATAATAGTGAGGCCAGAAGGAGTCGGGGTCTCTCTTTCTCTTTCTCTCTCTTTTATTTCTGGTGTGGTGTTCTATACATAGTATGCTATAGTGTTAAGGTTTAGTCTTATTACAAGTTATTGTAAGATTAAGTTAGGTCTGCTGCAACTGGATTTCTTATGGACAGGGCCAACCCTGAATGTAATGGATTTGTGACCATTATGTTCATTTGTCTTCAGTAGCAGTAAAGCCAACAAAGGTGCCAACAAAGGTCCGTATAGTAAAAGCTATGGTTTTCCCAGTAGTGATGTACGGAAGTGAGAGCTGGACCATAAAGAAGGCTGATTGCCTAAGAATTGATGCTTTTGAATTATGGTGCTGGAGGAGACTCTTGAGAATCCCATGGACTGCAAGAAGATCCAACCTCTCCATTCTGAAGGAAATCAGCCCTGAGTGCTCACTGGAAGGACAGATCCTGAAGCTGAGGCTCCAATACTTTGGCCACCTCATGAGAAGAGAAGACTCCCTGGAAAAGACCCTGATGTTGGGAAAGATGGAGGGTGCAAGGGGAAGGGGACGACAGAGGATGAGATGGTTGGACAGTGTTCTCGAAGCTACCAGCATGAGTTTGACCAAACTGTGGGAGGCAGTGGAAGACAGGAGTGCCTGGCGTGCTCTGGTCCAGGGGGTCATGAAGAGTCAGACACGACTAAACTACTAAACAACAAAGCAGTAAAGCTCAGCTGGATGAAATACAATGGCCTCTGGTCTATTTGTTGGGAATCCTGCAACATGTTCAAGTTGTTACGCTGCCAACTATACATTGGGATCTACTCTGGATCAATACTGAGTAGAACTTCACTGACAAGATGCCCATTAAGGGAAACCCACAAACAAGGACTTGAGCAACTCTTTCCTTCTATGGTTTACAACAACAGTTGTTCAGCCACTCTCACTGAAATAATAGCACTTATATTGCAGCCTAGGGCACAGTCCTATGCAATTCAC
This sequence comes from Podarcis erhardii, assembly GCF_964252035.2. NCBI lineage: Eukaryota > Metazoa > Chordata > Lepidosauria > Squamata > Lacertidae > Podarcis > Podarcis erhardii. The sequence goes on along the minus strand of NC_138509.1, from coordinate 99,508,598 downwards.
ACTGTGCCCCATGGAATTCAGTGGCTTAGGACTGCAGCCACAGAGTATTCTAAGGACTCCACGTTGCCTCGTACAACAACCTTGCTGTGTAGGCTTGCTTAATCCCCAGGTTGTAGAGGTGGAAACCTGGGACTAGGCGAGGGTGGTTTTGCTTTGGCAACAGGGCCAGATTCACCGAAATGTGCCATGGATTTTCTTTTTTCTTGTCACTGCATTTTAGATACAATGAGCTTAATACAATACGATAATCTTTTTTGTCATTGTCCCATACAGAACGACGAATTTGAAAATCTACATCAGACATTCAGAAACCAACAAGGCTGCTATCCCAGCCTGGTTAGCCCCCTAAAAACTCTGATACCCCAGAATTAAATACAATATACTCCCATAGAGACTCCTTACACTGTGTTTAAAACCAAAATCGCATTTGAATAGAAACTGTTTCTCAGATGGCTGGTCCTAGTCTTTATAACCCTGGACCTTCTTCCAGAAGGCAGAAGCGGAAAGAGATCATTTCTGGGGTGTGCACTATTCTGCACTATCTCTGCAGCTTTCTTATGGCACCTGGAAGCATAGATTTGATCCAAGGTAGGGAGAGTGCGCCCAATTATTCTCTCCGCAGTCTTTACAACCCTGGACAGCATTGTTTTTCCCCTGACCATGCAGCTCCCAAACCACACACACAGACCATAAGTTAATGCACTCTCATCAGTACAATGGTACAATGCCATCAGCAGGTCCTTTGAGAGATTGTTTTTCTGGAGGATTCTCTTAATGCTCATGGAATCATAAAGGACCCCGAGTGCCATCTATGCAGGAATCTCAGGTAAGCATCCAGCTCAGGTGTTGAAACACCTGAGTTATCAGGAGAGAAGCTTGCAATGGAAAAAAAAACCAAGGAGGATCATGTTCAGATGTTCCTCAGATACCACATTCCTTCACTGAAGCGGGCTGACCTAGAAGAACCCTTCCAATTCTGCAATTCTATGAACACTAGTGGAGCTGTTAGCCACAATGACTATACTCTGCCTCAATAGCTGGAGGCAGCGATGCTTCTGAACGCCCGTTGCTGGAAACCACAGGAGAGGAACCAAAATGGTCAAAGGCCTGGAAACGATGCCTTATGAGGAACGGCTAAGGGAGCTGGGCATGTTTAGCCTGGAGAAGAGGAGGTTAAGGGGTGATATGAGAGCCATGTTCAAATATATAAAAGGATGTCACATAGAGGAGGGAGAAAGGTTGTTTTCTGCTGCTCCAGAGAAGCGGACACGGAGCAATGGTTCCAAACTACAAGAAAGAAGATTCCACCTAAACATTAGGAAGAACTTCCTGACAGTAAGAGCTGTTCGACAGTGGAATTTGCTGCCAAGGAGTGTGGTGGAGTCTCCTTCTTTGGAGGTCTTTAAGCAGAGGCTTGACAACCATATGTCAGGAGTGCTCTGATGGTGTTTCCTGCTTGGCAGGGGGTTGGACTCGATGGCCCTTGTGGTCTCTTCCAACTCTAGGATTCTAGGATTCTAGGATTCTATTCTAGGAGAGCGTTGCTCTTGTGCTCAGCTCCTGCTTGTGGGTTTTCCCCAGGCATCTGACTAGCCCCTGTGAGAACAGGATGCTGGACTAGACGGGCCATTGTCTTGCAGGCGGCTGTCAGGCTTCTAGAGAACTGTGGCTCCTTTCAACAGGGGAGATCTTTCCAGACCCTGTGGTTAAATCCTGTGTGGCCCTGAACCCTGCAAAAGGAAGTTTTGCCATTCCAGGACGGTAGCTCAGAGCAGCTGTTTTGCATCCAGAAGGTCCCTGATCCAATCCCCAGGGTAATCCTGGGGAAAGTCTGCAACTTTGGAGAGCTGCTTCCAGCCTGAGATGATGCCCACGGTGAGCTACATGGTTGGACTCAGCACACAGTTTCCTACATTATAAGGCCGGGTGGGGATGTTGCACCTCACAGCCCTTTTCAATAACAGCCCCCACCCTCTTTAGCAACATTTCAAGGGGAATAAACACAACACATTCACCACAAAAGGAAAACCCCCAATTCGCCAGACGTTCAGAAGCCAAAACTCCCCCGAGCGAGGGAATAACCCAGCTTGTTTCGGTTTCCGAGGAAAGACATCAGCCCCGTGTAGGTCTCTATGAGGAGGGGCTCGTGGGCCACCTCCACCCCGGCAGTTCGGCCAGCTGTGGGATCCATTCTTTCGGCATTCTGGACTGCTTGAACCAGCATGGCAGTGAAGGCAGAGATCTGCAGAAAGGCAGGAGAAGAATCCGGTCAGGCTGGCCACATTTTTGGGGGAGCTGCTGAACAGGACAATAGATTTGTAGCCTGGTCTAGTAATAATTTATGTTGGGCCATCATAACCTTGGAGATAGAAAGAGGAGGCTTTCTCTGCACAGTGCAAACTGTGGAACTCCCTCCCACAGGAAGCAGGAAGCCACAAATACATTCAAATGCAAATCTCCCGCACTCCTTCTACGCAAGGATGCAGAACTGCCCTGGAATTCTTTGAGAACTAATCCAGGACAGGAGAAGTAGGCACGGGGAAAGATAGCTGCATCAGTTTTGCCCGAGATTCCAGTTTTCCCACTCTTCAGTTCTCCAAATTCCCACATCATTTTGCAAATCTTTTTTTTTTTTTAAAGTCCACATGAAAATTCAGCAATATTTTAGTGCAACATTTACATGCTATTTTGTCCAATATGGACACATTTATTTATTTATTTTGCAAATCTCAAATATAACACCTTTTTGCATGTTACCCTCTCTAATATATACCTTTCTATTCATGCTTCACCCTACCATGTGCATTCTTGTACTCAATACTTGGCTGGCAAACTGCATTGCAAAATTCAGAGAAGTGTGAATCTTGAAGGATCTCTGTGCTTTGGTTCACACACCCTGCAAAATTAGGTCTACTTGCCTACAAGTGCCAAACCAAAACAAATTTCTACCCCATCCTCGTTTCTTAAGCGTGGTTGGGTGCTAAGGATGCCCACATATTAAAAATACCCCAACAGGAATGGCCAAAGCCAGCCAGCCACTGTGCGCATTCTGTGGGTCTTTGCAACCGAAGGAAAACAACAGCCTGCCTAGGAAACCAAGTGATGCTTGGCCGTCCACAGCAAATAACATTTGAAACTGAATCCCGGCCATCTCGCTGCTGAGAATACTGAGGAACCAGGAATCTCCACTTGTCCTTCGACCACCCCTCTGCCACCTCCCCAAAGAACATTGTGTCCCACACTGAAAATACACTGCAGGCTCATGGGGTGCATGAAAAATCCTCCCCCCCACCCACCCACCAATTCCTGCTCTGAAAGTCTCAGGAGCTTTCGGAATCTTGTGCACACGAAAGATGCTGGCTCTTTCTGCCCCCATTCAGAGATCGGGGATTAAAAGCGGTCCATGGCAGTGACTTCTAACACACCGAGGCATCCTCAGAACCCAGGGAGCACAAAGGAGGTTGGCTTACACGCCAGGCAGGCAGACAGACCCCATGGAGAGGTGCCAAAATCTTGAGAATAAAGAGAGAGAGCATATCCGGCGCCATGGTGCAAAGCTCCCTCTAGCACCCCCATTTCCCAGAGTTTTTTTATGGAGGACGGTGCTGCCAGCGGGGCTGGAGTAGGCGGGCAGTGGCTGGAGGGTGGCTCCTCCGGTGGGGAAGAGACGAGGCAGGACATGGCACCTCCTGGCTCAGCTGGCAGCTCTGTGCCATGTTGGCCACGGCAGATGGAGTCTCTCTCTCAGGGCCGTCTTACCCATAGAGGCTAGTGGTGCTGCTTCAGCGTGGCATAGTGGAGGCAGGCAAGGGCGGCAAGCTGGTGCCAGGAGGTGTCACATCCAGCCTCTGCCTCTTCCCTGGCGCCCTCCAGAACTTTGCACCCTGGCGCCCCGCACCACTAGCCTCTATGGGTAAGATGGCCCTGAGCGAGAGAGAGACACAACTCGAGAAGAAGTAGCTGGTGGGTGTTTGGGGGAAACAAAGCCATGTTGCTCATGATTAACCCCCTGTTGCCTCTTCACGCAGGTTCACACACATCGCTTCAGAGTTCGACACGGAGATTGCAAGCTCCTCAGTGCAAAGAACTGTATTTCTGGAACTAAGCAATTAATGGGTAGTGAGAATTGCCAGCTCAGTTCCAGGCCAGATGTCATGCTCAGCTGGGGTGGGGTAAGAAATTCGATTCAGGTTCCCACTTAAAGGAGGACCTACTCAATTTGCACTTTCTGAAACAGTGCAGGAACCCAAACACAGCCCTCCGTGGATTCTGCACTTCTCTGAAACCCTCAGTGCAGTTCTCCAGTAAAGTAATTTGTGCAAAATGTTCATGCCAGAGTGGACTTTCGGTCGGCGCCAGCGTTTGATGGCGGTCCTAGCCTCGAGCTCCGAGGCAGGACTGCTCCGTAAGTTCGGGTCTTACCCGCTACGGCAAGCGGGGGACCCCTAAAATCACAGGCGCTGAAGCCTGTGAGCAAGGAGATTCGGTGGGCACCTTTGCGCCCCCCCGGCATCGTGAAAGAGCCTTTTTAAAGGCTCCGGAGCGGCATCGGGGTGAGCGCGGTGCTGAGGATCGCTACCCAGCTTACGGAGTGAAGCCGCGTCGCCATTAACGGAGAGCGCCGATTCCTTTCTGAAATCAACGATTGGCAACAACAATACCCGTGAGTAAGATCGCAAAAGTAAAACGGGACTTAAAAAATTTAGAAGATTTGGCTGAAAACGGGAAGGCAAAATTAAGGAAGTCAGCCTCCCGGAACTGCATGACTAACGGAGCAATGAAAAGACTAAGCTGTGTTTAAATGGACTTTCCTTTTAACTCTTATTAAACCAGACATCGAAAGGATCTCCCCCCTGTTGTGCAGGAGAAGGGGGGGAGGAAACAGAATTAATTTAACCTGCAAAAGAAAGGGATAAGGAATAAAAAACCTCTGCTGCCGATACTTCTGGCCAGGCTGCCGGAGCAGCGATCGCCTGAAAAAAGGAACTGTCAAGTGAGCTGTCAAAGGACAGCGGCTACAAAATAAGACTTATTTTGAAACATACTCGGGACTTTGGTGGATTACAATTTTAACAGTAAAGTGCTACAAACTAAAGACTTTTAATGGGACTTCTGCCTTTGGACTTTCTGTTTCTTTGTTCTGGGTGCCTTTGGATGGTTACAATTTCCTCCTCTAGAGGGCTTTAGTTACATTACGGTGTATCCAGTGGGATTTTCCACTTGCAACTTTCCTGTGTGAATGACCTTGAGTTATGAGCAACCCGCCAGAAGAGATTTCAACAAGAAGTAAAACAAAGCAGGCTCAAAAACAAGCTCAAAAAAGAGGCTCCTTATCAGGAGCAGCAGCTGCACAAGAAAAAATAACAGCAGCATCAATGGAGTCAATGACACAGGCCCTGCTTAAAATAAATCAGTCACTAGAAGTACTCACTAAGCAATCTGCAGAACTTACCAAACAGTCTACAGAGAACTCTAAGAAACTGACGGAGTTGACAACAAGACTAGACCTGAATACAACAACAATTTCATCTAATACAGATTCTATAAACCGTTTGGTTCAAGAATCTACGGAAACAAGGAGAATAGCTGAGAGTGCTAGGTCCACTGCTGAAGAAACCAAAGGAAAGTTTGCGCCTATTGTAAAAAAAGTACATGAACATGATTCAGCATTAGCCCTACTAGAACTGGAAAGGAAAAGTAAGAATCTGAAATTAAGACTGGTTCCAGAAGAGGAAGAGGACAAGCTTGGGGAATTCCTCACAGATAAATTTCAAGACTTCTGGAATGATGAGCTAGATGGAGAGGAAGATGAATTTATGATAACTTCAGCCTTTCGGATTGGCAGGAAGCAAGGGAAGAAGCCAAGAGATTGTTTAATTACCTTAGGATCAAAGGAACAAAGAGACAAAATATTGAACCTACACTTCCAGAAGGCCTTGGTCATTAAAAATTCTCAGATTCAAATCTTCAAGGATATTCCTAAATATTTTTTGGAGGTTAGATCTCAATTTAAAGAACTAGTTGATCTACTTAAGAAGAATAATATCCCATTCAGGTGGGAATTTCCACAAGGGCTGTCCTTTAGCTTCAAAGGGAAGAAAATTAAAATAAAAACAAACCAGGATAAAGAGTTCTTTTTGGAAAGAAATCAAGAGGATCTTCAGAAAGGAACTGTCAGTGAGGAGGAAGTACCGGACATCTCAAATCTATCTTTTGGACTGAACCGAGCACCGACCGAGGAGGAACAACAACTTGGTGCAGTCGGTGGAAGATCTACCCAGTAACCAAAATGTCTCTGCAACTCTTCAGTTGGAACTGCAATGGTTTGAACCACCCTCGAAAAAGGGGCCAAGTATTTCATTTATTAAAGAAGGAACATCTAGATGTAATCTGTTTACAAGAAACCCACATTGCCAGGATACATAGAAAACTTTTAATAAACAAGAGATTAGGACAAGAATTTATATCATCAGATAGAGTCAAGAAAAGAGGAGTTGTGATTTATGTCAAGGAAAAATTTGAACCAAAATTGATCTTTAAGGATGATCAAGGAAGATACCTGGCAGTGGAAATCCAAATTCATGGAGAAAAAATATTGATTGTTGGAGTTTATGCACCAAATGAGGGGAAGGCTGAATTCTTCAAGAAGTTGCATGAGACTTTAATGGACTTTTTGGACTTTAAAATTATAATGATGGGTGACATGAATGGAGTCGTCTCTACAAATATGGATAAGGCCCAAAGACAAACAATATCTAATGATGGAAGACTACCAAAGACTTTTTTTGACCTGACTGACACTATGGATCTGATTGATATTTGGAGAACTAGGAACCCTCTGGAAAGGGAGGGGACCTTCTTCTCTGAAGCAAAAATGACATGGACTAGAATTGATCAAATATGGATTTCTAGTAATCTGGCATCAAAGGTTAAAAAAACAGAAATCTGCCCAAAGACCTGCTCTGACCACAATGCTGTCAAGATGGAAATGAAACTGACAACAGCTGGAACCTTTAGATGGAGAATGAATGACACCCTCTTTGGAGATGAGGAAATTTGTAAAAAGGCCCAAAAAACACTTAAAGACTACTTCGAGATCAATTTGAGATCAGACACAGAAAAAAGAATCATTTGGGACGCAAGTAAAGCCGTGATGCGTGGCTTCCTAATACAACAGAATTCAATAAAGAGGAAAAAACAGAATGAGAAGAAAGAGAAAATTTGGAATCTAATAAAAGAAGGGGAGAAGAAACTGAGATCTAAGCCTAAATCCCAGGAGATATTAAGAGAAATAAAATTCTATCAAACACAATATATGGAATTGATGAACCAGGAAATAGAATGGAAAATTAAACAAATGAGACAAAAGACTTTTGAGTCTGCAGATAAATGTGGGAAGCTACTGTCTTGGCAACTGAAAAAGAGACAAAAACTGAATACAGTGACATCACTCGAAGTAGATGGGAAGTCTATTAATAAACCAAATGAGATAAGTAATTGTTTTCAAAGTTTCTTTAAGAAATTATACAAACAAGGGCCAAAAAATGAACAGGAGATAGAAGAATTTATTGGAAAATACGGACTATCAAAAATCTCTGAAAACAACAGAAGGAGTTTAAATGAGAAAATTACAGATCAAGAAATAGAGAGTGCCATCCAGGATATGAAGCTGGGAAAATCACCAGGACCAGATGGACTAACTGCGAGATATTATAAAGTATTGAAGGATTGGTTAATACAACCACTGAAAGAAGTCTGCAATCAAATTTTGGAGGGGAAAAAGGCTCCCGAATCGTGGAAGGAAGCATTCATCTCACTTATACCAAAGACAGAAACTGAGAAACATCAAGTTAAGAATTACCGCCCTATATCACTTTTGAATGTGGATTATAAAATTTTTGCAGACATTCTAGCAAAAAGATTCAAAAAAGTTTTGTTAGAGGAGATTCACAGGGACCAAACAGGCTTTCTACCAGGCAGGCAATTGTCAGACAATGTGAGGAATATTATAGATATTCTAGAACTTTTGGAAACTGATATAAATAGAAAAGCTGTTTTGATTTTTGTGGATGCAGAGAAAGCCTTTGACAATATTTGTTGGAGCTTTATGAAGAGGAATCTCCAAGGAATGGGGGTAGGCAAGAACTTTGAAAATGGTATAAGTGCAATTTATTCTGAGCAAAAGGCTAAACTTATTGTAAATGGTATGGTTATGGATGAAATTCCAATAGAGAAAGGGACACGACAGGGATGCCCAATTTCCCCTCTATTGTTTATATCGGTACTGGAGGTTTTCCTTAATATGATTAGAAGAGACCAGCTGGTTAAAGGTATACAGGTCGGAACTAAACATTATAAGCTAAGAGCATTTGCAGATGACTTAGTTTTGACATTACAACAGCCAGAAACTAGCACAAAAAGAGTTCTGGAACTTATTGAAATATTTGGTCAGGTAGCAGGTTTTAAATTGAATAAACACAAGACAAAGGTGTTGGAAAAAAATCTTACGGTGGGGGAAAAAGACAGTTTTCAAAGAGAAACTGGTTTGGAAATTACTAAAAAGGTAAAATATCTGGGGGTGAATTTAACATCTAAGAATGTGAACCTATTTAAAGATAACTATGAGAAATGCTGGGCTGAAGTGAAGAAAGATTTCGATATATGGTCAAGATTGAGACTTTCCTTGTTAGGCCGAATTGCTGTAATTAAGATGAATGTATTGCCGAGATTGTTGTTTTTGTTCCAGACATTGCAAATTTTAGATAAGATGGACTGTTTCAAGAAGTGGCAGAAAGATATATCTAAATTTGTCTGGCAGGGCAAAAAACCCAGAATTAAATTTAAGATTTTGACTGATGCAAAGGATAGAGGGGGCTTTGCCCTGCCGGACTTAAAACTTTATTATGAAGCAGCAGCTTTTTGCTGGCTGAAACCATGGCTACTTCTTGAGAATACAGACATTCTGGACTTGGAAGGTTATGATAATAGTTTTGGTTGGCATGCATATTTATGGTATGACAAGGTAAAGGTACATAGAAATTTTAAAAATCATATTATTAGGAAAGCATTGTATAATGTATGGAATCGATATAAAGATTTGTTTGAAAGTAAAACCCCCAGGTGGCTGTCACCAATGGAAGCTAAGGCGGTAAAAAGATTGAACATGGATACAGACTGGCCAAAATATTGTGAAATTATAGAATATGATGGTGAAAAGTTGAAACTACAGAGTTTTGAGAAATTGAAACCTAAAGTCCGAGATTGGTTACATTACTACCAGATTAATGAAACTTTTAAGCAGGACAGAAAACTAGGATTTCAGAAGGAGAGGTCAAAGTTAGAAACAGAATTGCTAGAACCCAATACTAAGAATTTGTCTAGAATGTATAATCTGCTGCTAAAATGGAACACACAAGATGAAACGGTTAAATCAGCCATGATTAAGTGGGCACAAGATATTGGTCATGATATTATGTTTGCTGACTGGGAGCAGTTATGGACCACAGGTATTAAATTTACGGCATGTAGTGCCCTGAAAGAGAACATAATGAAAATGATCTATAGGTGGTACATGACCCCAGTCAAGCTTGCAAAGATATATCATTTGCCCAATAACAATTGCTGGAAGTGTAATGAATGTGAAGGAACCTTTTATCACCTTTGGTGGACCTGCCCAAAGATTAAGGCCTACTGGGAAATGATCTATAATGAAATTAAGAAAATCCTTAAGTGGACATTTGTAAAGAAACCGGAGGCTTTTCTCCTGGGCATGGTCGGCCAATTGGTACCAAAGAAAGATAGGACCTTTTTTATGTACGCAACAACAGCAGCAAGAATCCTTTTGGCGAAGTATTGGAAGACTAAAGAATTACCTACTCTGGAAGAATGGCAGACCAAGGTGACTGAATTTATGGGACTGGCAGAGATGACCGGCAGAATCCGTGACCAGAGGAAAGAGACAGTGGAGGAGGACTGGAAAAAATTTAAAATCTATCTTAAAAATTGTTGTAAAATTTCGGAATGTTAAGATGTCAGGGGATTGGACACAAAGAATTACAGCTATAAATCGAAATTTATAAAGCAGAAACTCTTTTTAAAGAGAATTAAATATAAAAATGGGATGAAGAATTGCTAAAAATTTTGAAATTTGGATGCAGTGAAGGGGAGGTTTGGGGAAGTCGCATTATGTTTGTTTGTTTTTTGTTTATGTTGTAAAATCAATAAAAATTATTATAAAAAAAAAAAAAAAAATGTTCATGCCAGAGTGAAGCATGCACCAAAATTGCTTTGCAAAAAATGTATATATTAGGAAAATTGTATTCACAAATCTATACATTAGGAGAAATCTGAACAAAATTCTAATAAATTTTCATGAGGACAAGGAAGGAAGGAAGGAAGGAAGGAAGGAAGGAAGGAAGGAAATAAGGAGAACTGAAATTAAGGCTGAAAATAGCAAGAAACCAAAATTTGCAGATTCACCCATCCCTCTGCTTCTAGGGCTCTGAATGTCAAGAAACAGGTGGGAATCTGTCTCCTTCATCTCAACCTTTATCACTCCCTCCAGGCCTTAAAGGTCATGGCCGACTCTGGGGTTGCAGTGCTCATCTCGCTTTACTGGCTGAGGGAGCCGGCGTACAGCTTCCGGGTCATGTGGCCAGCATGACTAAGCTGCTTCTGGCGAACCAGAGCAGCGCACGGAAACGCCGTTTACCTTCCCCTGGAGCGCTACCTATTTGTCTACTTGCACTTTGACGTGCTTTTGAACTGCTAGGTTGGCAGGAACAGGGACCGAGCAACGGGAGCTCACCCCGTTGCAGGGATTCGAACCGCCCACCTTCTGATTGGCAAACCCAAGAGGCTCAGTGGTTTAGACCACAGCGCCACCCTCCAGGCCTTAATCAGGCCCAAAATACGTTTTCATTTCAACTGTGTTTCCTTCCGCCACAGAAGCTGGAGTGTGAATGTTTGGAGAGGTCTCTTCCCTGAGCAGCAGGAATGTAATGGTCATTCAATGCCACCCCCCACCCCCCTCGGCTGAGCCAGTTGCCGCCACAGGATTCCCTGCCATGCCACTATAGCACTGCAATAAAGTTGCTTATCCCAACAAGATGAGCTGGAAGAACTGATTGCAGGCATTAGGAGTGTGTGATGAAGTTGGCCAATATCCCTTGAGTGCAAAAGCAGCTCGCCCTTCTCAGATACGCTGACATCACAGAAAAGTCACAGATTCGTCATCTGCAAATGCAAATCTTTGGAGACAGGTGTCTCCAGGCACACTCCTGAATGGAAATCGGCTTGGGGTTTTCCTTAGCCGTGCCGCCCACCAGGAAGTGATGCAGACACCTTCCTGGGAAAGGAGAGGGCACTTTGGAATTCGGGTCATGCTACCTTGCCACACCCTAAAGCCCCAAACCAAATCCCATCCTGGGTGGATGGCTGCCTCAGCGCCTGCTCATCTCGAGACAGGGCCTTTGGCGACTAAAGTGCAGAAGATGCTGGTTGCTGGGCTGACAAATTGGAATTTAATTGCTGGCTCCAAATGTGTTCAATTGCATTTTAACTTGATTGTTCTTATTCCTCTTTGCATGATGTTTCAAAAATGCTCTGCGTTGCCTTGAATCCCAACTTGGGAGAAAGCCATGTCCCGTTCCCAGGGAGATGTCATTGTGGGCTGGGAGCAAGCCCTCCCCTGCGCCATTGAATGGTCCTCAGCCACATCACCCTTAGGCTGTCCAATTCGTATGGTCTGGGAGCATGGCGCAGGCTATTTAAACTGCCCACAGCCAAGGACTCACCCCTGTTTTTCTCCCTACTCGGCCAGTTCTCCCGCCCTCCCTCCCTTAGGTTGTTGTTGTTTAGACCTTTAGTCATGTCCTACTCTTTGTGACCCCCTGGACGAGAGCACACCAGGCACTCCTGTCTTCCACTGCCTCCTGCAGTTTACTCAAACTCATGCTGGTAGCTTCAGGAACACTGTCCCACCATCTCGTCCTCTGTCATCCCCTTCTCCTTGTGCCCTCCATCTTTCCCAACATCAGGGTCTTTTCCAGGGAGTCTTCTCTTCTCATGAGGTGGCCAAAGTCTTGGAGCCTCAGCTTCAGGATCTGTCCTTCCAGTGAGCACTCAGGGCTGATTTCCTTCAGAATGGATAGGTTTGATCTTCTTGCAGTCCATGGGACTCTTAGGAGTCTCCTCCAGCACCAGAATTCAAAAGCATCAATTCTTCGGCGATCAGCCATCTTTCACTTCCATACATCACTACTGGGAAAACCATAGCTGTTACTATACGGACCTTTGTTAGGTTAGGCTAACAAAGGTTAGGCTTTTAGGTTAGGTTAGGCTCTTTTATTTCCTGACCTTGCTATGGACCTCGGTTGATCGCCTTGGTTGTCCAAGGGACCTGGTAGGAATTTTTCCACTTGGCAAATTGGCACTGGCCATTTGGTTTCTTCGCCTATCTCATAGCAAATCATCACAACTTTGTAAGGTCTGGCGGTTAGGCATTGGAGTATTTGGTTGAAGGTGAGGGGAGGTAGTGGCCATCACCCACCCCTCTGAATTCAAGGGTATTCCGTTAAAGGAATCCGGGGGGCGTGGTCTCCGTCCGAAGCCCCAGATGGGGGGCTAGGGCCATGGCACAACCCCTAGCAGTGACCCTGGGGGAGTCCCTAGTTGATGTGCATCAGCAGGGCTCCCCCTACTGGTGGTTAACCCTTCCAAGAATTCCTGCAGACAGGCAGGAGTTGGATATAGTCGTGTGGTTTCCAGTGCCTAAGCCAATACCACTCACATTCTGTAACCAATAAAGTTGTGGCCTTTTTCACCCTTTAACCAAATATACTGTTTCGTGTGTCTTTATTTCACTTCCCGGGAAGGTTTGGGACCTTGCCATGCAAACATGAGATAAAAATGCATTAAACAGAAATACTAATAATTTATTCTCCCCTCTTTCACCACCTGCTTTTGCTGCAGTGAAGCTCTAAGTGGCTGCAGCAAATCCCAGCTGGAAACCTGGACTAAACCCAATTTTTTAGAAGGGGCAATAAAATCTAGCCAGAATGGACTATTACAGGACAAGCCTAGCTAGTAGCAGCTTATGAAGCCAAAATGTCTAGGCTGGGCTTAGACTTCAAGTTCCTGCATCTGTTTGCTTCTGCTCAGTCTCCAAGATCTCTGCTGCCCTGGTAGACTGTGTTATTTGCCTGCATGCTTTTTGGCGGGCTGCCCTATTGTGACCACATTTTGCTGCTATAAAATCTAAAAGGCGGTGTTTTGTGTGTTCGTGCCTCACGTGCTGGTCCCTTTCCACTGGAGGTACATCTCTGCCTGTGTTTCCTGCTGCAAGTATTTGGGATTGCTGAAAAGCGATTGCACCTGGAGTCCTTCAAATGAAAGGTTCGGGGCTGGAGGGGCGACCTGAGAAGTCCGACCCACGTGCGGTTTCACCCCTTGCTCTCCCAAGATGATCTCAGAGCCCGCAAGCTCCCTCCCTCCTTGCCCTCGGAGTTTGTGGGATTCCTAGCAGCTCCTTCATCTCTTGAAGCGTGAAGGGTTCCATTCTTGCCAAATCGGATGTTTTCCTGAAACCACTTGGGCGAGAAATCCACCCCGTCTCGTTGAAGGAAAATAAAACCTCTTTTCTCTCCTTTTCCTTGTGCCCACGAGGGAGGGGGGGGGGTTGAAAAGGGACAACTTCCCAACGCTCCCCAAAGCTGGATTAAAGCACTCAGAGGCGACGGAGCGTCCCTTTGAACAAGCCACTCTGAACTCCTCTCTCGCTCTGTTTTCCACAGGGAGATCCGATTACTGACATCCTTACGAGCGTGCAGATGGGGAGATAATTCGGGGAGGAGGAAATATTGTTTTTGACCTGAGCATGTGTGGTTTCAAATCGATGGTTGTGGAGCTTATATTTCACGCTGCGTGGAGAAGGGGGGCATATGCCACTCACTTCCTGTTTACATTAAGGCACCAGGAATCCATTATTGCATGATCTCAGTTTCATGCCATGACGTTTATCTGATGCCCACTGTGGCTACTGCAACCGCCCACACATCCCTCCTGTATTTCTACATTTGGAAATTTATGTGGAGGGCTCAGTCGCCCATGCAAGTCTTCTCTAACCTGGGATTAGCCGCAGGTGAAAAGAAGGGCTATTGGTGGCTACCAGCCACAATTGCCACTAGCCACAATGACCACGGCTGGACGCAGCAATCCTTCTGGAGACCAGCTGCTGGAAGCCACCGGAGGAAAAGGACTCCTTTGCTCAAATGCTCCTTTGCTTGCTGGTTTCCCACAGGATGGGTCATTGGTCTGATCCTGAACCAGGCTCTTCTTAAATTCTTATGCGGGGAGAAATTTGGATTGGTGAACATTTTTATGCAGATTTCTCAAACTGGGTATTGTGACTGGAACATCCTTCGAAGTCCACACTTTCCTGCAGTTTGTTGTGTAGTTCTCCAATAATTAACAAAGGAGTGCAAGAATGTGTCTATTAGGAAAAGCATGTGCATATACCTCAGCGAAAACATAACAATATACTATACATGGGAAACTTGCTTGCAAAAAATGTGTCCATCAGTCAGAATTGCAAACAAAATGAGTATTTTGTATTTGTTTTCGTTTGGGAGTTGCCTTGTTACTTTTACAATGAAAGGTGGTCTATAAATTACCTTCAAATTTTTTAAAAATAATGTAAATACTTTAGCAGGTGGATGCACTAATATGGGAGGGCCTCTTTTAAAAAACCAAATGAATCACAAACTGATGTGAAAATGTGTGAACCAAGCTTAAGATGGGGAAAATGAGAAACCTAAATTGACAGTTCCATCGGCCTCTAATTATAGGTCAGTACCAATCCTCAGAGCTTAATTTTTAAGAAAAGCAGTCCATGGAAGGTGCAAATGGGAGTGGGGAATTCGTGCGTGGGGGGAGGGGCTTAACCCTCTCCCTGCCGGCCGTTTCCCCACTCAGAATTGCCTTACTCCAAGCTGCTCTCAAGAGAGAGCTTGGTCTCAAGATGAGCTGCAAGGGAACTCTCTGTTATTTTTTTAATTGTTACCATTAACATTGGGATGTCCAGTTTGGAAGCTACTGGATTATACCCTTGGTATGTCGGGGAATGCAGTAGTACCTCAGGTTAAGTACTTAATTCGTTCCGGAAGTCCGTTCTTAACCTGAAACTGTTCTTAACCCGAAGCATCACTTTAGCTAATGGGGCCTCCCACTGCACCATTTCTGTTCTCATCCTGAAGCAAAGTTCTTAACCCGAGGTACTATTTCTGGGTTAGCGGAGTCTGTAACCTGAAGCGTCTGTAACCTGAAGCGTATGTAACCCAAGGTACCACTGTACTCTGAAGACGAAGGCTGGGGAATGCAGCAGCAGGCCGATCAGATCAGTTCAGAAGAGGAAGAAGAGGGTTGTCTGTTTGTGTTGGCAACATGATGCTGTAATAAAAAGGACTATAAAACTATCAACGGCTCGTTGGTTCTGATCAGGGAGATACCGAAGGGAGAGGGGGAAAACTCCCCTGCCCGGCACAGTATTACTATTAGCCCAACCCATTTTGTGTGTCCTCTTGACCCATTGTGGCCCACCTGGCAGATGGTGATAAACCTCTGGTTGATGTTCTTCACGGGGTGCTCTGTGAAGGTCGTGTAAGGCATGTCGGTGGAGAAGGGGTTCCAGCGCGCCAGGAGAGATGGCTCTCGCTGTTTGTCCCAGAAGATCCTCAGGCCTTCTCCTTCCCTCCTAGAAAGTGAAACATTTGGACAGGTGAGGAGCGCTGTCTTTTTCGGCAGACAGACCAAGGAGAGCAATTTGTTTGTTTCTTTCATTTATATACCACCTTTACTTCCCAAGGATCTCAAACTGGTGTACACGGTTGTTCTCTACCCACAATTCACCCTCAAAACAACCCTGTGGATTAAGGATAGAGGTGCTAACTGGCCCAAGGTCAGCCTGTGAGCTTCGTGGCTTGTTTGGGGATTCGAACGCTGGTCCCCCAGGTCCTAGTCCAACGCTCTAACCATTGTGCTACAATGGCTTTCTTGTTCCATAGAATGAGGCCTGGAGAAGGCTAGAGGAGGCACAAGAATCATAGAGTTGTATAGTTGGGACCCTGAGGGTCCTCTAGTCCAACCCCCTCCTATGCAGGAATCGCAGCTGAAGCATCCGCCAGGGCCAGGGCCTTTTCAACACTGGCCCCAGCCTGGTGGAACGCTCTGCCTCATGAGACCAGGGCCCTGCAGGATCTGATTTCTTTCCGCAGGGCCTGTAAGACAGAGTTGTTCCTCCTGGCCTTTGGCTTGGAATCAACTTGATCCTCTCCCCCTCTTTCCTTTTTCCTTTCTCTTTCTGTGATGGAACTCCTACTTGGGGACTTCCCTGGCTTTTTTCTGGCCCACGTAGGACCAGTCTGGATAGTTGGCCTTGGTGAAGACTTGACGTTTTCATTCCCAAAAAAGTTTTTGATTTGAGTTTCCACTGAAATGAGGCTGCATTTTGATGTTTTAATGTTGTATTTTAATCTTGTTTTTAAAGTTGTATTTCAATCAATTGTTTTTATATCTGGTGTTAACCACCCTGAGCCTGGTCTTGGCTGGAGATGGAGGGGTATAAATAAAATTATTATTATTATTATTATTATTATTATTATTATTATTATCCATGACAGATGGCCATCCAACCTCTGCTGAAAAAGTTTGGTGAAAGAGAGTCCACCACCTCTCGTGGGAGACTGTTCCACAGCTCTTACTATCAGAAAGTTCTTCCTGGTGTTTAGTCGGAATCTCCTTTCTTGCAACTCGAAGCCATTGGTTTGGGACCTACCCTCTGGAGCTGCAGAAAACAGAGGTCAAATGGTCACCTGTCCATGATTTGTTAGCTGAGATTCCTGCATTGCAACGGGTTGGACTAGATGACCCTTGAGGATCCCTTCCACTTCTACAATTCTATGAGGCTGAGAAGGGTGGAAAACAGAAACATTGTGAGTTGTGAGTGTTTGGGGTGGATACAGGAACACACCAATTTAAAGGAACTAGACTCAACTGTTTATGATTCTCTCTGTGTGTTCATTGTGGGGGGTTGCTTTTTTTAAAAAAAAAGTATTTGTAGGTACACTGAAACTAATGCTACTTTTTATTTTTCTTAAGTAAAAGAGACAGATTAGATGTTTAGAAAAAAAAATATGGGGGGGGGGGAATGACAGGTTTCCCATTTCAGATGTAATTACTGTAAAACCTCCCAAACACTTCTGCTGGTGGGTGCCAAAACTCTGGCTTGGGTTTGTATTGTCTGAGAAATGAGCTAAATAAACCTTTATTTTGCTCCCTCCCTGAGCCGATCCCACAAGCAGGGGCTCTTTGATGGCTTCCAAGTTCTGGGACACCAAAAGCAAAAAGCGTCTCAGGGACAAAACGTTTCCCAAGTCCTGGGTTGTTGGTTTTTTTTTTTTTTTCCCCCATTCAGAAAGCACCTGGCTCAGAACATAAGTGAAAAAACGAAAACAAAGCACAGATCTCGTCTCCTGCCTCTTTGCCAATTTCCGATATTTAGTATTTTGATATTCAAGCTCCACCTCTGATTTTCTATCTAGCTGAAGAACATAAAAAGAGCCTTGTGGTCAATAGCCCATCTAGTCCAACATCCTGTTTCTCACAGTTGCCCTTTCTGGGAAACCCACAAACACAATCCAGACACAAGAGGTTTCCGGAAACGGCTAGCCAGAGGAATCATTGCCCCTGACCAATTCTAGGTGGCATCAAGAGAACTTTACCATCAAGATCAAGGGAAATAATAGTACTGCTCCATTATGGACTTCTGTGTCCAGTTCTGGGTACCACAATTTAAGAAGGATGGTGACAACTTGGAAGGTGTGCAGAGGAGGGCAACCAAGATGATCAAGGGTCTGGAAACCAAGCCGTATGAGGAACAGTTGAGGGAATGTTTAGCCTGGGAAAGAGGAGGCTGTGAGGAGATATGATAGCCATCTTCGAGTATCTCAAGGGCTGTCCCATGGAAGAGGGAGCAAGCATCTTCTCCTCTGCTGCTCCAGAGGGTAGAAGCCAAACCAATGGATTCAAATGAGAAGAAAAGAGATTCAGACGAACCCTTAGGAGGAACGACTGATGGCAAAATCTGTTCAACAGCAGAACAACCTCCCTTAGAGAGTTGGTGGGCTCTCGTTCCTTGGAGGTTTCTAAGCAGAGGTCAGATGGTCATCTGTCATAGATGCTAGGGAACAGGACACTGAGAGGAGATATGATAACCATCTTCAAAGATCAAAAGGGTTGTCACGTGGAAGATGGAGCAAGCTTGCTTTCTGCTGCTCCAGAGAATAGGGCCCAATCCAATAGATTCCAGTTACAAGAAAGGAGATCCTGACTAAATTCCAAGAGCTGTTCCACAGTGGAACGGTCTCCCTCTGGAGCTTGTAGACTCTCCTTCCTTGGAGGTTTTTAAGCAGAGGTTGGTTGTCCATCTGTCATGGATGCTTTAGCTGAGATTCCTGCTTAGCCAACTTTACAATTCTAGGTGCAATATACTCGGAGTCGAGAGTGGATTCCATGCTCTTTATTCAGCTCATAGTGGTGAGGAGGAATGGAAGTTCCCCCAGAATGTCTGCCTTATATACATTATTTACACAATGGGCCCCATGTGATTGGCTAATTCTGGGATTCTCCTGTAGGCCAATCAGGTTGCGGATTCACTTCCACCTGGAGCTGGATTGGGTGGCTCCTGTGGACCAATCAGACTGCTGCATTCTGGATCCTATTGTTCTAGGACCAGTGGCGTAGCGTGGGTTGTCAGCACCCGGGGCAAGGCAAGTAATTTGCGCCCCCTAACCCGTGGATTTGTGCCCCCTAACCCTAACCCCCAGATGTTGCGCCCGGTGCAGCCGGCCCCCCTGCACCCCCCACGCTACGCCACTGTCTAGGACCAATCAGACTGCTGCATTCTGGATCCTATTCAACTCAGTACATAACACTAGGATTCTAGGATTCAGTTATTCTATTTTTCTATGAAATGGTCAGGGAGGGAAGTGGGGGGGAGGGAATCAATTCTATGGTTTAGTGGTTAAATCGAAAATCGAAACGTCATCACCAGAGCAGTAAGTTCACCATGAACCCATTCCCTTCTCTCTTCAGATATTGCCCTTTCCAGTCTTCTCCCGAAGTTCCCCCTATTGTCCTTTTTTGCAAGCACATTTCTTCCCTCACCCAGAGCTACAGAGGAGCACCCATTCCGATGACTAAAGCAGCACAATGGTGGCTCCCATCCTCTTTGTCTTCCTGAACCTCTCCTCCCTGCAAACATCAGAGAAGGAATTAAAAGGGTAGCCCCAGGCGGCACGCCAAGATTTACGAGGAAACGCAGACACGAATTCTTGCTCCGCAGGCTGGGCGTGGAAGCACAGCAAGGGGGAAAGTGGGGGGGGGGAGAGATTACAAACATGCAGGAAGAACCGGTGGCCCAAACCCTTTCCTCCTTCAAAACCCACAAAGGCTTCTTTCCCCAGCAACGCAGGACGCTGCAGCCTCCATGTTTGTTTATGTTAGTGACCCAAAGGAAGTGAAAAGTTGGCACCTCGGAAGGCAAGTGGGCGCTGGTGGGAAGTTTCTTTCTTCCCCCCATAATGACAAGTCGGTCCCCCGAGAGTTTGGCACGGAGTCAGACAAAACCAAATTTTTGTGTGTGTTTTTTTCAGAGAGCGCTTACAATTCTATCCATGGGCCTGAGCTGCTCCAAAACCCCCAAAGCAGCTGCTGCCTTTATGTTCTCCAGAGTCGCATGGCGCATGACCAAGAAACCTTCCAAAAGGCTTTGGGCTCAACCAAGTTAACTATCTGCTGTCCAGCCTGTGTTGGAGGCCTTGGGGGGGGGGGGAGAGAGAGAGAGAGAGAGAGGCTCCAGGGGACACACAACTGAACTCTTTGAACCGACGATCTGGAAGGAACACCAGAGGCAATAGTAGTGGTTTTCAAAGGAGAGGAGGGCAAGGGGGGCCGGAAGACTCAAAGGCAAAGAAACATTATGGCGGAATGAAGTTAGATGGCTTTGACAGAAATGTTATAAGGAACTAGGTACAGATAGATTGTTAATGTATTAAAGGGAAAAAACAAGGTTAGAATATGTTAAGATAATTTACAGGACAGAAAACAGAGGAAGATGGAAAGGAATTGCTGAAACAGTTAATTGAAGTGGAAAACAAAAAGGGAAGCGTGAGGAAGTCGATGAAACAAGTGAATGAAAGATAAGATTGAAAATATTGGATGTGTTTTTACTTGTTCTTGTTTTGTTTTGTTAATTCAACGTTTTATGTAGTGTTTTTGTTTTTGTATTGTATTATATTTATTTGTTTAATTCTTTTTCTTTCTTTTTGTAATCTTTAAACTCTTAATAAATATTATTTTTTTTAAAAAAAAAAAAGGCAAAGAAACATTTACCATATTTTTCGCCCTATAGGACACACTTTTTCCCCTCCAAAAATGAAGGGGAAATGTGTGTGCGTCCTATGGGGCGGATGCAGGCTTTCGCTGAAGCCTGGAGAGCGAGGGGGGTCGGTGCGCACCAACCCCTCACGCTCTCCAGGCTTCAGGAAGCTCTCAGCAAGCCGTGGGAGACGGCTGAAAAATAAGTCATGTCAGACTAACCTGATCTCGTTTTTTGACAGAATTACAAGCCTGGTAGATGAAGGGAACGCAGTGGATGTAGCCTACCTTGATTTCAGCAAGGCATTTGACAAGGTGCCCCATGATATTCTTGTAAAGAAGCTGGTAAAATGCGGACTTGACTATGCTACCACTCAGTGGATTTGTAACTGGCTGACTGACTGAACCCAAAGGGTGCTCATCAATGGTTCCTCTTCATCCTGGAGAAGAGTGACTAGTGGGGTGCCACAGGGTTCTGTCTTGGGCCCGGTCTTATTCAACATCTTTATCAACGACTTGGATGATGGACTCAAGGGCATCCTGATCAAATTTGCAGATGACACCAAACTGGGAGGGGTGGCTAACACCCCAGAGGACAGGATCACACTTCAAAACGACCTTGACAGATTAGAGAACTGGGCCCAAACAAACAAGATGAATTTTAACAGGGAGAAATGTAAAGTATTGCACTTGGGCAAAAAAAAATGAGAGGCACAAATACAAGATGGGTGACACCTGGCTTGAGAGCAGTACATGTGAAAAGGATCTAGGAGTCTTGGTTGACCACAAACTTGACATGAGCCAACAGTGTGACACGGCAGCTAAAAAAGCCAATGCAATTCTGGGCTGCATCAATAGGAGTATAGCACCTAGATCAAGGGAAGTAATAGTGCCACTGTATTCTGCTCTGGTCAGACCTCACCTGGAGTACTGTGTCCAGTTCTGGGCACCACAGTTCAAGAAGGACACTGACAAACGGGAACGTGTCCAGAGGAGGGCAACCAAAATGGTCAGAGGCCTGGAAACGATGCCTTATGAGGAACGGCTAAGGGAGCTGGGCATGTTTAGCCTGGAGAAGAGGAGGTTAAGGGGTGATATGATAGCCAGGTTCAAATATATAAAAGGATGTCACATAGAGGAGGGAGAAAGGTTGTTTTCTGCTGCTCCAGAGAAGCGGACACGGAGCAATGGATCCAAACTACAAGAAAAAAGATTCCACCTAAACATTAGGAAGAACTTCCTGACAGTAAGAGCTGTTCGACAGTGGAATTTGCTGCCAAGGAGTGTGGTGGAGTCTCCTTCTTTGGAGGTCTTTAAGCAGAGGCTTGACAACCATATGTCAGGAGTGCTCTGATGGTGTTTCCTGCTTGGCAGGGGGTTGGACTCGATGGCCCTTGTGGTCTCTTCCAACTCTAGGATTCTATGATTCTATGAGACGCTGCTCTCCCACAGCTAGCGGAGAGCTTGCCGGCACCCAGAAGCTTGGGGCGCACTGAGCTCAGCACGCCCCAAGCTTCGGGTTTCGCACAGTCCTCCGCTAGCCAGCCCTGCACCTGGGGGGGGGGGGAATAATTTTTTTTTCTTTATTTCCCCCGCAAAAAACTAGGTGCGTCCTATGGGGCGAAAAATACAGTAAACATTTCAGCATAGCATAGCATTAAAAATATATATTCAACTGAAAACAGTATCCATGCCATGCCCCTCTTCAAGAGCTTTGGCTATTCTCCTACAGTTCTCCATGACATATTGTTGTGAGCAGAGATTTCCAACGCGGACAAATAGGGAAGATCAGAAAAGAGAAAGGCTTCTTTGTGCTAATGAGGAGAGGAGAATTTGTTTGACTCGAATTAGACCTAATATAAATGAGATTGCCTGGAAAAAGCAAGCTCACACCTCTCATCGAGTTTGTATAACAACTTAAGGAATGTATATAAAGGGCTCGTTTATCATTATATCGGGGATATTATTCGTCTTCTTGTGTAGCTGCATTGTTTTATACTTTATGGACCCCCCATGATCATGTTATAAAGTAGTTGTGTTCTAGGTTATAAATCATGCACTGCTAGGAATTCTCCACTCCACCCCCCCCCCCCAGCAAAATGTATTTCTTATTAATTAAAAAAATGGCGCAGCATGAACAATTTTTTCTTCTGAAAGTGTGGCTGGGGGAAAAAGGTTTGAGAACCACTGGTCTATACTAATGAAACTATGGAACTCGCTGCCACAGGAAGCGGTGCTAACCACCAATTTGGATGGCTTTAAAAAGAGGGTTGGGAAAATCCATGGAGGAGAGGGCTGCTGAAGGCTACTGGTCAGGGAGGGCTCTTGTGGTCAGATCCTGCTCCCTACAGGTATCTGGTTGGCCACTGTGAGAGCAGGATACTGGACTAGTAACCCTCCACAGTGCATAATCACAGAAGCACAGATTTACAGAGTTGGAAGGGTCCACTGGGGGTCATCTAGTACACCCCCTGCAATGCAGGAATCTTTAAGCCGATGCCAGACTCGAACCCATGACCCCAAGTTCAAGAGTCTCATGCTCTACCAACTGAGCTACCCCTCACAGCTGAAGAACCCCTGACGCCGGGCGGCCATTCTCTCCAGGCTCCCTCTCCTGCCTCTCGCTTCCCTTTTCTCATGCACTGGTTCTGCCTTCCAGGGCGGTGCAACTCTGAGCAGAGACTACGCCCTTGAAGCGACGCAGCCAAAGACCGGGATAATTACAGTCTTCAGCAGCCCAGTTTACAAGGCAGCCTAAGTTCCGTCCCAAAATCAAAGTGGGAAATGGAGAGAGGGCTTTACTAGCGACTTAGTGAGATATTATTCATGCTTTTGAAGAGCGTTTTCTTTCCTGAGAGAGGGAGGCAAAGCTAGAATTAATGGACCCTTAGGCCCAAAGTATCCTGGCTATGTCTCATTTCCCCTCCCCAATCTTCCTCCCATCCCTCCTGGAAGTTTATTTCTTCATGCAGCACACCGTTGAGCTGTGGAACTCTCTCCCACAAGATGCACTGATGGCCATCAAAGTAGATCACTTGGAAAGAGGACTGGATAAATTCATGGAGGAGAGCTATCAGCCACGACAACCATGCCATATTTGGCCAGATAAGGGTGACCGTCCACAATTTCCCCTGTCGTCCTGAAAGAGGCCTGTGTCCAATTCGTGCCCTGGGCTTGGTTGTTGTTGTTGCTGCTGCTGCTGCTCTTGTCAACCCTAAGGGCCAGCGTTGCAGACAATGCCTTTTGGCGATAATCCCACCGGGATTTTCGAATCTCCTCTTTGTGTTCCTCTAATTGCGGGCATGGTTTCAGGAGATAAATCACTTAGGGGAAGCATTTCAGGCTGCGGGTTTGGGTGCTTCCTGCAATGAATCCCCTTTGCCGCAAAATGCATTTCGGAGGACATTCTAATGCGGCACTTTAAGCAAACAAACGGGTTTGGGAGTTAAGCAAGTGAGCAGCGACAACTGCTTAACGTGAATCGGCGAGATTGGGGAGGGAAGTCAAAAGTTGTGGGTCCAATAAGCATGTGTGTGTGTTTGTGTGTGTGTTTGTGTGTGTGTCTTAGTTGTCTATCTGGCCCAAGACACTTTGCAGCCCCAAGGAAAGGATAAGGTGGCAGCCCCCCCACATTCCATGCACAAAATCTGACTCTGTTAGCATCTGAATCTTAATTCAAATCTGTAAAGGCAGCCTCCCCACCTCCTCCTCCTCCTCACCAGAGGAAGGCAGGGCTCTTTAGGACAGGCCAGATGACAGAACCCCTGGTTCTGCCCTCCCATTGCCTTCCCTAATTCCCTACTTCTCGCAGCTCCATAGCACCCTTGCGTGAGGCAGTGGCAGCATCCGTCAGCCAAATGGCAGGACAGTCCTGCCCTCCGAACCTTACAGACCTACATTGGCTCCCAGTACGTTTCTGAGCACAATTCAAAGTGTTGGTGCTGACCTTGAAAGCCCTAAACAGCCTCGGCCCAGTATACCTGAAGGAGCATCTCCACCCCCATCATTCTGCCCAGAAACTGAGGTCCAGCTCCGAGGGCCTTCTGGCGGTTCCCTCCCTGCGAGAAGCCAAGTTACAGGGAACCAGGCAGAGGGCCTTCTCGGTGGTGGCGCCCGCCCTGTGGAACGCCCTCCCTTCAGATGTCAAGGAAACAAACAACTATCTGACTTTTAGAAGACATCTGAAGGCAGCCCTGTTTAGGGAAGCTTTTAATGTTTGATGCATTACTGTATTTTAATATTTTGTTGGGAGCCGCCCAGAGTGGCTGGGGAAGCCCAGCCAGATGGGTGGGATATTATTATATTATATTATATTATATTATATTATATTATATTATATTATATTATAATCCAAAACTAGGATAGTTCATGACACTCATAGATAGGGGTACAAGAAGGCATCAATGTCTCTTCTGATCTGGGTTGGCCACACGCAGCTCTCTTTCAACTCTGCTGCAGTTTGACTTCTGACATTAAAAAAAGCTACCTTATCTGCCTAGCTGTTTCTCCTGTGGTGGAATTTTACACACTTAACTAATGAGCATCCTGCTGTTCCATTCATTCCTATGCAAAGGAAACACAGTGCAAAACTGGAGGCCATAATAAACGACATAGAATCACAGAATTGTAGAACAGGAAGGGACCACGAGGGTCATCTAATCCAACCCCCTGCAATGCAAGAATCTTTTTGCACAACATGGGCCTCGAAGCCACAACCCTGAGATTAAGAGTCTCCTGCTCTCCTGACTGAGCTCTTGTTTGTGGACTCAAAGCAATAACAGTGGATATGGATACATGTTCATTCTGCATGTGGAACTAATGAGCAAACGCTGGCCATTTTTGCTCCTATTTCAGTTGGGATTCTCAGGCTTCCCAGCTCATAATCCACCTTAGATTTTGTGATTGAGGTGAGCAGATTCTCCCCTTTCTGTTGTGCTGCTGTTCCCTGGCTTAGCTCTGCACCTTTCAAGGGATGCTGGTGGCACTGTGGTCTAAACCACTGAGCCTCTTGGGCTTGCCAATCAGAAGGTTGGCAGTTCGAATCCCCGCGATGGAGTGAGCTCCCGCTGCTCTGCTCCAACTCCTGCCAACCTAGCAGTTCGAAAGCACACCAGTGCAAGCAGATAAATAGGTACCACTGTGGCAGGAAGGTAAACAGTGTTTCTGTGCGCTCTGGCTTCTGTCACAGTGTCCCGTTGTGTCAGAAGCGGTGTAGTCATGCCAGCCACATGACTCGGAAAGCTGTCTGTGGGCAAACCCCAGCTCCCTCGGCCTGAAAGCAAGATGAGTGCCACAACCCCATAGTCACCTTTGACTGGACTTTACTGTCCAGGGGTCCTTTACCTTTACCTTTTACCTGCATCTTTGAACTTGCTCTTTGATTTAACCAGGGGATGTTCTTTAAGTGCACATGTGCAGTTTGCTTTAGCTCTAGAATCATAGAATCATAGAGTTGGAAGAGACCACAAGGGCCATTGAGTCCAACCCCCTGCCAAGCAGGAAACACCATCAGAGCACTCCTGACATATGGTTGTCAAGCCTCTGCTTAAAGACCTCCAAAGAAGGAGACTCCACCACACTCCTTGGCAGCAAATTCCACTGTTGAACAGCTCTTACTGTCAGGAAGTTCTTCCTCATGTTTAGGTGGAATCTTCTTTCTTGTAGTTTGGAACCATTGCTCCGTGTCCGCTTCTCTGGAGCAGCAGAAAACAACCTTTCTCCCTCCTCTATGTGACATCCTTTTATATATTTGAACATGGCTATCATATCACCCCTTAACCTCCTCTTCTCCAGGCTAAACATGCCCAGCTCCCTTAGCCGTTCCTCATAAGGCATCGTTTCCAGGCTTTTGACCATTTTGGACTTGATCTTACTGGAGATGTTCTGTCCCAGCTGCAGCTACCAGAAACCCAGTATGGCCAACATTGCATAGAAGGTTTGTCGGTAATCATAAGAAGATCAGAAGAGCCAGACTGGGTCAAGGACAGAGGTGGCCAGAGGATCAAAAAGACCTGCTCCAAAGGAGGGACAGCGGCCTTTTAAAATTGCCTTCTGAG
The DNA here is from genome assembly GCF_964252035.2 of Podarcis erhardii. Lineage (NCBI taxonomy): Eukaryota > Metazoa > Chordata > Lepidosauria > Squamata > Lacertidae > Podarcis > Podarcis erhardii. The sequence continues at coordinate 99,482,109 of NC_138509.1, read as the reverse complement.
AGGTACAGAGAAAGTGAGATGGAGTCAGACATCGCCAAGGGACTGATTTGGCATTATCGGGCTGGGCTGGGCTGGCAGGAACACACCAAACCCCTGAAGGGGCCGAAAGCACACCCTAAATAACCAGCATGACTCAGGTGCGAGGAGGGCATTTAACTAGATCGTCCTTTCAGATCTTGGTTGGATGTTTGTTTCTTATTTTAATTCTCAATCTGGAGGGGGGGGCGGCAATGGGGAGGCTGCAGCACCAAACCCACAAACTTGGCTCCCAGTGGCATTTTCTCTTCCAAGGTGATGGCAGCCATCTGCTTTCCTCCGCTGGGAGACTCGTGCCAGATTGACGAGCAAGACCGGGCACGCTCTGAATGGCATCGCCAATCCAGCACGTCCCGGCTTCTCTCGTTCCTGCACCCCGTCCAACAGAACGGATACTTGAATCATCACAAAGTGGGGAGGAACCAAAAAAAAAGCCAACCAGCTCAGCCCCTTCCTCCAAACACCAACCCGGGCTGTAATCGAAATTGAAACACACAGAACTGCTAGATTAGGCTACAGGGCCTATCTTCCCCAACATCCTGTCCTCACAGTGGTCAACCAGATGCCTCAATGGGAAATCTCCAGGATTCGAACACAGCTCCCCACTCCTGTGGTTTTCGCCAACTGGTGTTTGGAAGCCTTTCTGCGTCTGACCACGGCGACACAGCATAGCCATCACAGCCAACAGCCATCAATGGTATAAATCCATTACAAATGGTCTGTGGTTATTTCACTGACATGTTGCACAAGACCCCCACAAAACAGTAAACCAGTCTGGAGGGCTCTAACACTTCCTTTTCCTAGCTCGAAAACTACTAACCAAGTTGGGGGCCGCACTCATGTCCAGCTTGTTGTGGCCTTCACAATGGGGCATCTGCTGAGCCACTGGGAGAACAGGATGGTGGATAGAATAGAATAGAATAGAATAGAATAGAATTAGAATTAGAATTTCATTATTACGGTCATTTTTGCAGGAGGCAGTGGAAGACAGGAGTGTCTGGCGTGCTCTGGTCCATGGGGTCACAAAGAGTCAGACATGACTAAACGACTAAACAACAACAACATTACAGTCATAGACCAGTTCCGGCTCACTTAAAATATCAGGAAAATCATAAAACACAACAGGAATACATAACAGTATATATACTGTATATATGCTGGTATAACAGAGACCATTATGTAAGGATACCAGCTGAATAAATGACAGCCAGTTGCCACAAAAAATGGCAAATTCCAAAAGTTCTTCGGAAGACAACTGACAAAGACTAGACTTCAGCAAAGCCAACTTTAGTCTTCTAACATGGAATATCGCAATCTGGCCTAAAAAGGCACCTGACCCGTCCTTTGTTAAATTCATCCAAGGTTATGGCCGTATTTTTACAAGAGACATGGAGTACAAGCAAAATAGATGTCAACGGTTTTTCCTTGTTCTGCCTCTCAGGATCACCAAGAGTATAATAGAATCCTAGAACCAGAGAGTTGGATTGGAAGGGACCCTGAGGATCATCTAGTCCAACCCCCTGCAATGCAGGAATATGCAGCTGTCCCATATGGGAATCGAACCCGCAACCTTGGCATTATCAGCGCCATGCTCTAACAAATGAACTAAGTATGTCTGGGCCTTTGGCCTGATAGGAACTTAAGAGGACCCTGCTGGATCAGGCCATAGGGAGCCCATCTCACCAAGCATCCTGTGGCCGGTCAGATACCCTTCTGGGAAACCCCCAAACAGAATTGGAGTCCAAGAGCCCTCGCCCCTCCTATGGCAGAGGAAACAGTGATGGCCATTGACTGGGATGGCTTGCAAAGAAGATCCATCAAATTTATGGAGGGAGAAGAAGAGGGCTATTGATGGCTCTAGCAAGAATGGCTCTGCTCTGCCTCCACAGACGGAGGCAGCTTCTGGATCCCGGTTTCTGGGGACCACGGGAGGAAAGAGCTGCTCTTGTGCTGGGATCCTGCTTGCTGGTTTCTCATTGGGGTATCTGGTCCTGCTCTGTGAGAACAGTAAGCCGGACTAGATGGGCCTGATCCAACAGACTCTTCCTGTGTTCTTATGCTTGCATTGACCCCTGGCTGCAGCCCTCCTGGAGATGTGGCCAAAGGTTGACCCTGGAGCTTTTTGCATCCAAATAGGTCCTCTGTTGGTGACAGCAGCCACAAAATTAAAAGACGCCTGCTTCTTGGGAGAAAAGCAATGACAAACCTTGACAGCATCTTAAAAAGCAGAGACATCACCTTGCCAACAAAGGTCCGTATAGTAAAAGCTATGGTTTTCCCAGTAGTGATGTATGGAAGTGAGAGCTTGACCATAAAGAAGGCTGATCGCCGAAGAATTGATGCTTTTGAATTATGGTGCTGGAGGAGACTCATGAGAGTCCCATGGACTGCAAGAAGATCAAACCTCTCCATTCTGAAGGAAATCAGCCCTGAGTGCTCACTGGAAGGACAAATCGTGAAGCTGAGGCTCCAAGACTTTGGCCACCTCATGAGAAGAGAAGACTCCCTGGAAAAGACCCTGATGTTGGGAAAGATGGAGGGCACAAGGAGAAGGGGACGACAGAGGACGAGATGGTTGGACAGTGTTCTTGAAGCTACTAGCATGAGTTTGACCAAACTGCGGGAGGCAGTGGAAGACAGGAGTTCCTGGCGTGCTCTGGTTCATGGGGTCACGAAGAGGCGGACACGACTAAATGACTAAACAACAAACAACAAGGTCCTCTGTTCCCTAAGCCACAACCTCTTCTCAGTGCTCGAAGCCATCTGAGCATCTCAGGCATGCCCATTAAGTCTTATACAATCTGAGCGCTGTCTCCACGCCAGCCCCAAATCTCTTGCAATGCTCTACAGTGGGGTGGAAGACTCTTAGATTGCACACATGCCATCCTTGGACCAGCAAGGGTGGGCTAGAGGAAGGACAGGAATCCTGTATCCCTTCCAGCAAACGCAAGGACCTCGGCCAGCAAATTCTCCCCGGCCTTAGAATTTGTACTCTCTCCGGGGTGAATATTTAGAGCCCTCAAGGGCAGAGCAAGGAGAAAATGGTTTGACATGCTGCCTGGAAATAACCCTTGGGAGCGCCTTCCTTCTCCTTGCGCGCCCCCCTCCCTTGGGGACATCCATCCCTCCTGTAGCCAGAGGGAAGACTGCCACCTGCTGAAGAACAGAGTGAAACTCAGCTGCACTCTTGCCTAATCCCCTGTCCAAAAACCAGCAGGCACCCAGCCTTCTCAAGCGCATGAGATCACTTGCCAAGGGCATTTTGGCTCTCCGTGAACAGCATTGCCTCATCCGTGGAATAATGGGTGGTACAGACTTCCCCACACTGTTTGGCTTACAAACCTCTCCATTCCCCCCCAAAACACACACACACACACACAAGGATAGGTTATTCTCTCTGACATAAGCTCATGTGTGGGTTGCCGGCAGCAAACACTCCTTTGCAGAGGTGGGACACCATCTCTTCTCAAACATGGAAAGTCCATAGCACAGGTACCGTGCTTGTTCAGAGGGCCTCCTCACTGCCCCAAACTAGGCCTTAATCTACCATGGGGCATGTTGTACATTGTGACTGCAAGCTGGGTCTTGGGAGGTAGAGAAAGAACCACAAAAATGATTCTAACCAGCTCCAAAGGACTTGTGTGATGACCAAATCTAAGTTTTGGGTTTCTCTCTTTTTCATATTTTCTCAGTCGTAAGTTCACTACTCTACACCAGTTGGCAATTTTTTATTTTTGTTTTTTTAAAAAGCAAATTCAAAAGCACATTAGTAATAGTGTGTACAAAAGTTTTGCATAACTGCTATATGCACTTTTTGCAATGCAATTTCCCCTTATCTAATGCACTTTAAATGCTGCTTTCACTAATAGGTGCATTTATGTACACATTACTTGGCTGGAGAAGTGAACTGCAAAATTCAGAGAAGCGTGGATTTTGAAGGGTGGTTGTGCCTTGTTTCAGAAAGCGTGTAGTCTTGAACCCATCAGTGTTTTATACACTAACACCCCACAGTCAAAGCCAAGAGAGGCAGACTCTTGTCCCAAGGAATATTCAGAGTGTCCGTGGCCTATCTCAGTCTTAAACCCCTGGAGCAGGATAGGACCATCAGGTTACACCACTGCTGAAAGAGTTGCATTGCCTGCCAATGAGTTCTGGGGCTAAAGACAAGGTGCTGGTAAAGGTAAAGGTAAAGGGACCCCTGACCGTTAGGTCCAGTTGTGGCCGACTCTGGGGTTGCAGCGCTCATCTCACTTTACTGGCCGAGGGAGCCGGCGTACAGCTTCCGGGTCATGTGGCCAGCATGACTAAGCCGCTTCTGGCAAACCAGAGCAGCGCACGGAAACGCCGTTTACCTTCCCGCCGGAGTGGTATCTATTTATCTACTTGCACTTTGACGTGCTTTCAAACTGCTAGGTTACCAGTATCCAAAGCCCTATAGATACCTTGGGAACCAGAATACCTAAGCCTAAGAGGAGCCTGCTGGATTAGGCCAAAGAGAGACTATCCAGTCTGGCATCCTGCTCTCACAGTGGCCAACCTGATGCCTCAATGGGAAATCCACAAGCAGGATTCAAACACAGCTCTCCCATTCTCTGATTTCCAGCAACTGATATTCAGAACCACTGCTGCCTCCGATTGTGCAGGCAGAACAGAGCCACCCTGGCTAGTACATTGATAGCTTAATCCTTCATGAATTTGTCTAATACATGTAGCGTAGGGGTGGTCAACTTCCAAGAGACTGCGATCTACTCACAGAATTAAAAACTGGCAGTGAACTACCCCTTTTGGGGGGTTCAGGAGCTTTTTTTAGGAAGGAAGGCCCTGTTTTTGGTTGTTCAGGTCATTTTAGGCGTGCAGGGCAAAACTGTTGAGCTTTTTTTAGGGGAGCCAAAGCTTCTTTAGGGGAGCCACTGATCTACCGGTGATCTACTACAGATGTCCAGTGATCTACCGGTAGATCACAATCTACCTGTTGGACAAACATGGGTTTGAGACCCACTGTGAGCAAAAAAGATTCCTGCATTGCAGGGGCTTGGGCTAGGAGACCCTCATGGCCCCTTCCAACAGTTCTATGATTCTATGATTCTGCCTCTAAACAATCTCCAGGTGCTGGGCAGCTCTGCAAACCACTCTCCCTTTGCAACCCATTTCCAGGTATGGGAGAGTCATTGCAAGGTCACTGGTGAGATGTGGCCAAATGTTTGAATAAGTTAATCTCTGCAGCATTCAGCGCTCTGCAGGTGTGCCAAGCTGACTGCTTCCGTTTCCATTATGCGAACAGGATGCCTTCTCCCCCTCTTACCTTAGCACAACACGGCCACAACAACCCCACCAGCTTGGCCTCACCACTTGGAAACCAAGTTTGGGCACGTCCCGAGGAGAGTCAGTAAGAGGAGCCCGACTTTGGCATGCAGTGGGCAGAGCAATTTGGGAACAGTGACCTCAAGCCAATTCTCTCTCTCCCTCCCCTCCCAAGGAAGCGAGAGATGGCTGGCATGGGGAGGGCGATTTTGCACAGCACTTGGGAAACGTAGCTTAACTGGAACCCGCAGCTCAACTGGCCAGGAGTCTCAGGCCCCCTTTTGCTATGTTAAACTGGAAGATCCTTGGGGCAGGGAATCAGTCTTCTGGGAGCATGTTAGTCTGTAAAGTGCAGCACCTGGTAATTGCTTTCTGGAAAGAGCATTATTTATATGCTTGCATTTTTGTTTGGTAAGCTGTTTCAAGCAACTTGTTTCTAGAGGGGGAAAGTTTATTCGTAAACAGATATGAATATATTAATGTCCATCAACAATTCTGGAATATTAAAACCAGAACTTTCTCCTAGCACATGAACCTGATTCTGCCTATTTCTTGGGGAGAGGCTACATTCCACATTGCACTATTATCAAACTATTATTATTATTATTATTATTATTATTATTATTATTATTATTTCAGTTGTACCTTGGAAGTCGAACAGATTCCATTCTGGAAGTCCGTCCGACTTCCAAACATTTGAAAACCAAATCACAGCTTCTGACTGGCTGCAGAAAGCTCCTGCAGCCAATCAGAAGCTGCGGAAACCTCGTCGGACATTCAGCTTCCAAAACTAGTTTGCAAACTGGAGCGGTCACTTCCGACGTTCGGGAGCCAAAACGTTCAGGAACTAAGCTGTTCAAAAACTAAGGTATGAGACTGTATTATTATTACAACTTGCCATGTGCTTTGGATAGCTCAGTTGGTTAGAGTGTGGCGCTGATAACACCAAGGTTGCAGGTTTGATTCCTGTATGGGAAAGCTGCATATTACCTAATTACGACTAAGTGACTTACATTTAAAATATAAGACCCTAATAAGAGCCTGCTGGGTGAGGCCAGGGGCCCCTCTAGTCCAGCACCCTGTTCTCTCAGCACCCAACCAGATGCCTGCAGGAAACCCCCTAGCAGGATTTGAACACAAGAGCCCACTCCCATCCCGGGGCTTCCAGGAAATGATAGTCCTCTCCTCCATCAATTTGTCCAATCCCCTCTTAAAGCCCTCCAGGCAGCACTTCCCAGGCAGGAGGGTAAAAGCAGAGTCTTGTCTGTGCACTTGAAGAGTGCAGAGTGCAGAGACTTGCTCAAAACTGGGCATCTTCTGTGAGAGAGGATTTCCCTGAGATGCACACAGCAAAACGAACGGCCTGGCATTTTTAAAACAAACAGGAAAGGAAGGGCCTTTTCAAACTGGGAAATGAAAAGAGCAGCCTGCAAAAATCACAAGGCGTTGGGTGTTGGAAGTGAAGGTAAGGAGCCTCTTCCACGACTGGAATGTGTGCTGTGTTCAAACTTGTCTGTGCCATTCACATGCAGCCATTCATAAGAACCTCGGCAATTATTTTCTTAAGGACCGTGTGTTATGATGAAGATTATCTTTTTAATATATATTTTAAAAGCAAACCTCGTGATGCCTGGAACGGTGTATAATTACCGCATAACCCTAAACCCAGAAAACATTGGGAGTGGAGCCTAGGAGCATCTGCCCCCCCCCCCAAAGTCTCCCTCCTCTTTTGCCAGGTCCCTTTTCTTCACCCACCGCTGAGTCTCCTTCGCTGGGAGTTTTGCCAGCTGCGTAGTCTCTCCAGAGGGAGCATTTAACAAGGGAGCTGGAGGAGGCTCAGGGAAGGGCAACCAAAATGATTGAAGGGATGGAGAAACTCCCCACCAAGAACTACACCAAGGCTACAACATTTGGGGCTTTTCTGTTTAGAGAAAAGGCCTGGCAGAGGAGACATGCCATGGGCATCCAATGAAGAAGGATGCTGGAAGATTTAGGAAAGATAAAAGGGAGTACTTCTTCATAGAATCATAGCGGTTGGAGGATGGATGGCGGCTAACAGATTGAGGATGAATCCTGACAAGACAGAAGTACTGTTGTGGGGGGACAGGAAGCGGGCAGGTGTGGGGGACTCCCTGGTCCTGAATGGAGGAACTGTGTCCCTGAAGGACCAGGTGCGCAGCCTGGGAGTCATTCTGGACTCACAGCTGTCCATGAAGGCGGAAGTCAATTCTGTGTCCAGGGCAGCTGTCTCCCAGCTCCATCTGGTATGCAGGCTGAGACCCTCCCTGCCCACAGACTGTCTTGCCAGAGTGGTGCATGCTCTGGTTATCTCGCTTGGACTACTGCAATGCGCTCTACGTGGGGCTACCTTTGAAGGTGACCCAGAAAATACAACTAATCCAGAACGCGGAGCGGCTGCTGAGACCACATAACACTGGTCCTGAAAGACCTACATTGGCTCCCAGTACATTTCTGAGCACAATTCAAAGTGTTGGTGCTGACCTTTAAAGCCCTAAATGGCCTTGGCTCAGTAGACCTGAAGGAGCATCTCCACCCCCATCATTCTACCAGGACACTGAGGTCCAGCTCCGAGGGCCTTCTGGCGGTTCCCTCCCTGCGAGAAGCCAAGTTACAGAGAACCAGGCAGAGGGCCTTCTCGGTGGTGGCACCCTCCCTGTGGAACGCCCTCCCACCAGATGTCAAAGAGAACAACAACTACCAGACTTTTAGAAGATATCTGAAGGCAGCCCTGTTTAGGGAAGCTTTTAATGTTTAATAGGTTATTTTATTTTAGTGTTTTTTTGGAAGCCACCCAGAGTAGCTGGGGAAACCCAGCCAGATGGGCAGGATATAAATAAATTATTATTATTATTATTATTATTATTATTATTATTATTATTATTATATTAGAATCATAGAGTTGGAAGGGACCCCCAAGGGTCATCCATTCCAACCCCTTGCAAAGCAGGAATTTCAGCTAAAGCATCCAGGGCAGGTGGCCACCCAACCTCTGCTTAAGCCTCCAAGGAAGGAGAGTCCACAAAGTGATGCTTTAGTTGAGATCCCTGCACTGCAGCGGGTTGGACTGGATGACCTCGGGGGTCCCTTCCAACTTTATAATTTTGTGATTCCATGAACATTCAGGCTCCAGTTCAGCAGCGCATATCAAAAGCAGGTTGGAGCCATCACAACCTCCTCCCCCCCCCCCCCCCGCAAATTATCACGCTGACCACCCACAGGTGTGTGCCTCACCTGTCCAAGGACTTCTCAGGAAAGGTGAAAGGGCCCACGCAGATCCGGTTGATGTAGCTCAGGGGGACTCTCTGTAGCTCCAAGCACTTGAGCATGATGAAGTCGTATTTGCAGACCAGGAGGGCGGAGTCTGTGATGACCACGACACGCTCCTTCTCGTTGTTCCAGTGGTCTATCCTGGAGCAGGGCAAGGAAAGGAGACCCAACATAGTTCATTTATTTAATAAAGTTTATATACCACTAGAACGGAGGAGAAAACCTCAAAGCAGTTTGCAAAACAAGATAATGCAATAATTTTTTTTAAATGCCACCATGTTTGAAAATGTACAGAAAATTAGAACCGCAATAGAACAGGTGAAAAGAAATTAAAACTCCCGCAAACTTTCTCAATCTGGATAGGCTTGCCCAAATAAGAATGTCTTCAGCGGGTCCAAAAAGCGTGCAGTGAAGGTGCAAAGAAGGTGTCAATAAGCAGGGAGTTCCAAAGTGTTGCAAAAGTGCCAATTCTATCACTCCAGGAGGTCAGGTGGGAGCATATGGGGTAAGGCGATCTCACAGGTAGACTGGTCCCAAGTTGTTAAGGGTTTCATATACTAATAGTAACACCTTGGTTTTTTGTTTTTGTTTTAAAAGCTTTATTGATTTTTTAAAAAAACAGACAAAAGTTTGTCCGGAGAAATAAAATAGGTAATAAGTGTTACATCCAATCACAATAAATTCTTCTTTTTTCTATAATGACTTCCCGTCACCACATCATGCATCTACTATTTATCTCGTCCATTTTGTTGTTGTTGTTGTTTAGTCGTTTAGTCGTGTCCGACTCTTTGTGACCCCCTGGACCAGCGCATGCCAGGCACTCCTGTCTTCCGCTGCCTCCTGCAGTTTGGTCAAACTCATGCTGGTAGCTTCGAGAACACTGTCCAACCATCTCGTCCTCCGTCGTCCCCTTCTCCTTGTGCCCTCCATCTTTCCCAACATCAGGGTCTTTTCCAGGGAGTCTTCTCTTCTCATGAGGTGGCCAAAGTCTTGGAGCCTCAGCTTCAGGATCTGTCCTTCCAGGGAGCACTCAGGGCTGATTTCCTTCAGAATGGAGAGGTTGGATCTTCTTGCAGTCCATGGGACTCTCAAGAGTCTCCTCCAGCACCATAATTCAAAAGCATCAATTCTTCGGCTATCAGCCTTCTTTATGGTCCAGCTCTCACTTCCATACATCACTCCTGGGAAAACCATAGCTTGAACTATACAGACCTTTGTTGGCAAGGTGATGTCTCTGCTTTTTAAGATGCTGCCTAGGTTTGTCATTGCTTTCCTCCCAAGAAGCAAGCGTCTTTTAATTTCGTGACTGCTGTCACCATCTGCAGTGATCATGGAGCCCAAGAAAGTAAAATCTCTCACTGCCTCCATTTCTTCCCCTTCTATTCGCCAGGAGGTGATGGGACCAGTGGCCATGGTCTTCATTTTTTTTGATGTTGAGCTTCAGACCATATTTTGCGCTCTCCTCTTTCACCCTCATTAAAAGGTTCTTTAATTCCTCCTCACTTTCTGCCATCAAGGTTGTGTCATCTGCATATCTGAGGTTGTTGATATTTCTCCCGGCAATCTTAATTCCAGCTTGGGATTCATCCAGTCCAGCCTTTTGCATGATGAATTCTGCATATAAGTTAAATAAGCAGGGAGACAATATACAGCCTTGTTGTACTCCTTTCCCAATTTTGAACCAATCAGTTGTTCCATATACCTTTGTTAATTTTCATTACTAAATTATTACCGTATTTTTCGCTCTATAAGACGCACCAGACCATAAGACTCACCTAGTTTTTGGAGAAGGAAAACAAGAAAAAAAATATTCTGAATTTCAGAAGCCAGAACAGCAAGAGGGATCACTGCGCAGTGAAAGCAACAATCCCTCTTGCTGTTCTGGCTTCTGGGATAGCTGCGCAGCCTGCATTTGCTCCATAAGACGCACACACATTTCCCCTTACTTCTTAGGAGGGAAAAAGTGAGTCTTATAGAGCAAAAAATACCGTATTTTATAAATGTCCACAAAATCACAGAAGTCATTCAAGGCCTGCTGTTGACGTCATATTACTACAGTATTCCTTAAGGTATTTTTTTGTACATGTCCCATTTTTTAATAAATGTTTGATCACTATGGCCTCTCATTTTCCCTGTCACTTTTGCCAATTCGACATACTCTAGCAGTTTCTAATCATAACACCTTGATCTCGGGCCAGGAGCAGATCTCTGAGCCCAAGTGTTGCATGCTGGCAAGGCCTCCCTCCTGTCAGCAATTGCGCTGCAGCATTCTGCACTGACTGCAGCTTCTGGATCAATCCCAAGGGAAGTCCCAGATGGAGAGCATTGCAGCAATCCGGTAACCAATGCGCAAAACGCGGTGATCAGGCTCTCTCGGTCCAGGAATGGCCCTAGCTGTCAACACAGTCCCGGTTAAACTTTGGCAGACCGAAGGAAGGAATGAGCTCCTTAACACAGAATTGGCAAAATTGGCAAAAAATGTATAAAAACGAAAAGTGTGTTCGAGATGTGAAACAGAAGGTACGTTCTATCATATGAGGTGAGATTGTAAGAAGGTAAAATCTTACTGGGAAATGATATACAATGGATTGAAGAAAATGTTTAAAATAACTTTTGTAAAAAAACCAGAATCCTTTTTATTAGGTATTTTAGGTCGAGACATACCAAAAGAAATGAGGACTTTATTTATGTATGCCACTACAGCAACAAGAATGTTGATCGCACAAAACTGGAAGACTGGAGAAATACCAACTAAAGAACAATGGCAAGAGAAGTTGATGAACTATGCAGAACTGGCAAAAATGACAGACAGACTAAGAGAAAAAGACAACAGTGACTTTGAAAAAGATTGGGAACCATTCATATAATATTTGCAGAAACAAAGAAAGGCAATAGACTTGATGGGAGGATTTAAATGAACATCCACATTCTTAGCATCAGAAAATGTTTGGAAGATAGCGAAATAAGATGATGTATTTAATTTTATTTTTATGTTTTTAAGGTTTGATGTTCTGTTATTAATAACTTTTTCTGTTGAGAGATAGCAAAATGGGTGAAAATATAAACAAACCAGAAACGCAAGTTGGGGGAAGTGTGGGAGGGGAGGGAGGGAGGAATCTACCGGTATAGGAAATGTTAAGAATTTGAGATGTATGTAATGAACGAAAATGAAAAATGAATATATATTTTTTTAAAGAGCTGTTAACACAGAATCACAGAATTGTTGAGTGGGGAGGTACCCTCAAGGGTCATCTAGTCCAACCCGCTGCAACACATGGGAAACGGGGATCTCAGAACAGCAGCATTTAGGTTTGTGTGTTGCTTGGGGGAGTCTGAGTTAGGAAAGCTCGTGCAAAAATATGAGGCAAACTGAATTTCCTTCCCCCTCCTTGGTTGCACCAGGCTGGCAAATGGTGCCTTCCGGGCTCTGCGAAAACCATCTCCTCTTGCAAAATCTTTTTAATTTGATATAGCGGAAGAGATCCTTCATTTTGCATAATTAGCATTATCAGAAACAGATTTGCCAATTTGTTTCGGGAGTTTTGAGTTCCAACATGATTTGCTGTCAGAGGTTGGGTGACCATCTGTCAGGGATTATTCAGCTGTGATTTCTGTGTTTCAGGGGGTTGGACTAAATGAGCCTTAAGGTCCCTTCCAGCGCCAAGATTCTGCGATCCTGTGTTCATGAATTCATTCTTTTTTGCACCATCTAGTAAACCTTCACACCCCTGCCTCATTCACAAGGTCTTCATTCCTTCTTCTTTCTTTAAATGCTTTATTGGTTGAAAACTTTATAACAGAAATATGCAATAGATGTTATAGGCAAAATAAGAAATGCAAAATAAGCAATTATTCATTCTTTTACTAATACTTGGTTTGCGCATCCATTTGTGATTAAATTTGACAAGACCTCCGATCTTCCCATTGTGTTCCCGAATTAAGTTCCTTAAATACGCGCTTAAACTTTACTTGCTCTATGTTATTTGACTTACTATAAATTTAATTTTACAAAATTATCCTACTTACACACCGAAGCTCAATCAAGACCTGCCAACGGATGGATCTTTTGACCGTGTTCTTTTACATATACTCTGTATATATCCCACTCTCTGATAAATTTTTCATTCCAAACTGAAACACAATCTCCGTGCTGGATAACCAATTATCCCCCCTGGATGTTTTTTTAAACCACAACATTCCTGTTTGGACAAACTACAAAGACGCTCAGAAAATTGGTGTGAATTTTAATCTATTTTAGCATTTTCCAATTTTTGTATATTTTAAAGTATTGTTGCCAATTTTTCTTGATTTCCTTGTTTTGTCTTTGAAGTTGGTGTCTTTCCTCTTTACAATCAAGCAGTGTGTCAATTTTGTGAAATAAATAAAATAAACGATATATGCGAGAATTCACCCTTCACCCACCAGGGGGCAGTATTGAAACTGCAAAAAAGCAAATCCTGGTCAAATGATTCACCAGGTATCTATACCATATACGGTTCTTTTTATAGCTCTTTATAGGCAACTGTTTGCGATTTGCATGGCTTATAATTACATGGTCTCCAGGGAAAACAACATCTGCCAAGGTGTTCCTTCCAATCGCCATGCGTTGCCTTGAGGGACGGGTTGCTGCTCAGCGGCAACAGAGAAACTGTAATTAAAGCAGCAACTTTGAGGACTTTTGCAGGAAGCGTAAGGAGATTTTTAAAGTCAGGAGGGATTGCTATTATTTATATATACAGCCCCGTCAGTTTGCATAGCTCTCTCCATAGCAACAGAAAAAATATCCACTATAATCTAAAAGAAAAATAGGTAATGGTGTGGAGGGGAAGATGTCCTGGGGGGGGGGAGAAAGGGGGGTGTTTGAAATGGTTGCAAAGCATGAGGAAATCAATGCAGTGACCCAACAGGTCTTATAACTTACAGACAGGTCTCTGCCCCAACCAGCTTACAAACGGTGTTTGTAGATTGGGAAGGGCTCAGTGGGAGTGCAATTTTGGGGGCGAGTGGAAAATTCTCTACCCGCCTGATTTTCAGGAGGCAAAATTGGGGGTGCCATTTTGCGGAGTATTTCTGCAGCGGCGGCAGCAGGAAGAGAAGATTCTGGAAGGGTTAGAAAATGGAAGAAGGAAATTCTACACAGAATTCTCTTCTGAAAACCTTTGGCCGGAAGAAATAAGATTGTTCGTTTCCTAGAACCATAAGAAGACACCTAGTTTGGTACTCCTAGGGGATATAACCTAGGGGATTTTATTATTATGATTATGATTATTATTGCATCCATGCCAACATGACCTTGCAAGGGGCCGCTCGGGACTTCGTAGAAAGCATGGCCTCCATGGGGCTGTCCCTGAATAGGTTTGGCCCAACTCATAGTCATGGACATGCCTTAGACCTGGTGTTCACCTCTAGTGATGTGGGTGATGTGACACTAAGTAAAAGCAAAACAAAAGAAGTGCCATGGCCAGATCACTTCCTGGTGCAACTGGACTTCTCCGCAACCCTTCCCCTCTGCAGGGAGGTGGGACCGATTCAGATGGTCCGCCCCCAACACTTAATGGATCCAAATGGTTTCCAGAGAGTGGTAGGGGATGTTTTATCCCATGTTGATGGCCTTTCAGCTGATTCCCTGGTGGCCCGCTGGAATGCGATGTTAACCAGGGCTACCGACTGTCTGGCTCCGAAGCGCCCTCTCCGATTGCATGGAGCCCAGACAGCCCCATGGTTTCCCCGGAGCTGAGAGCGATTGCTGAGATGGCTAGAGCGCCGGTGGTGGGAAACTCATTTTGAATTGGACCGGATACGGATTAAAGCTCAACGTTGAGCCTACCAAGTGGCAGTAGCGACGGCGAAGAAGACCTTCACCGCCTCTATTGCATCTGCAGAAAACAGTATAGTGGTACCTCGGGTTAAGTACTTAATTCGTTCTGGAGGTCCATTCTTAACCTGAAACTGTTCTTAACCTGAAGCACCACTTTAGCTAATGGGGCCTCCTGCTGCTGCCACACCACCGGAGCATGATTTCTGTTCTCATCCTGAAGCAAAGTTCCCGAGGTACTATTTGTGGGTTAGCAGAGTCTGTAACCTGAAGCATACGTAACCTGAAGCGTATGTAACCTGAGGTACCACTGTACCAAGAGACTCTTTCGGGGGGTAGTATCTAACATAATAACCTTTGCCATTGGAGTCTCGGGAGCACCTCAAGATCTCCTTTAACAATTTTGCAAAGTTATTTGCAAATAAAATTGCTCAAATACAGAAGGAGGTAGACTTCGCCCCGTTAGCAGGACCGGGATGGGGGAATGTCAGAGCGCTGTCTAATCAGGCTGTCTAATCAATTTCAACCTGTTACCTTCCTTTTCCCTCCCCATCCCTTTCCCCTTGTGTGTTGTGTCCCTTTAGATCAGGGGCCAGCAAACCTTTTGAGCAGGGGGCCAGTCCACTGGCCCTCGGACCTTGTGGGGGGCCAGAGTACCGGGGTCTGCCGG
This sequence comes from Podarcis erhardii, assembly GCF_964252035.2. Taxonomy (NCBI): domain Eukaryota; kingdom Metazoa; phylum Chordata; class Lepidosauria; order Squamata; family Lacertidae; genus Podarcis; species Podarcis erhardii. The sequence continues at coordinate 99,466,999 of NC_138509.1, read as the reverse complement.
TATTCACATACCTTCATAAGGTGGGCTCCAGCGCAGCTTTTTATTTGTTGATCCACTGCGCAGCCACCACCCACCCATTGGCCAGGGCCTTACGCAGCTTTGCAGGCGATTGGCCATGACTGGCGCCCGCCTTTGCTCGCACTTTGAGTAGGACATTTTAATGTATTTTTAATCTTTGTTGGAAGCCACCCAGAGTGGCTGGGGAAACCCAGCCAGATGAGTGGTGGTACAAATAAATTATTATTATTATTATTATTATTATTATTATTATTGAGGGAGGAGGCACCGCTGCAGTGCCTGAGAGGGAGGGGGGGAATGGCAGTGCTGGGGAAAAATGGTGGCTGGGAAAAAAAGAGAGAAAAAAGAACAGAACTCCATTCCCCACACTGATCCATGGGCCAGATCCTGAAGGCAATTGGGCTGGATCCGGCCCACGGACCTTAGTTTGCCGACCCCTGTTTTAGATTGCAAGCTTGTGGGCAGAGACTGTCATGTTTTGATTGCACATAAGCCGCTCTGGAAGCTTTTTCGGCTGAAGAACGGGGCACAGACACCTCAAATAAATAAAAATAAGTAAGGAAGAGGGGCTTACTCAGCCAGAAGCCAGAAGCTGTGGGCCGTTTCCCCCATGTTCGCTGTCACATGGGCCCTGAGGTCATCCATGGCTTGGTCAAAGGCTCCAGGCTGAAGAACAAAACGAGAGAGATCACAGGAAAGAAGGAACAGAGGGAAATCATGGACAGGGAAATAGCAGGCATTTCCTGGTCTTTGTGCACGGTCGTAACCATTGAAGAAGCGTTGAGCATTAACCAGAAACTCGAACTGAGGGCAGGTCCCAAGGTGGGTTACAACAATTGCAAGTTAAAAAAACAAAACAAAACAGCTCAGTTCAATCCACGCTGACTCACTATAACGCAGCTTCCTATCTTCCTGGCTGAAAAAATAATCCTCACTCCTGTCTTAAGGTAAAGGTAAAGGGACCCCTGACCATTAGGTCCAGTCGTGACCGACTCTGGGGTTGCGGCGCTCATCTCGCTTTATTGGCCGAGGGAGCCAGTGTACAGCTTCCGGGTCATGTGGCCAGCATCACTAAGCCACTTCTGGCGAACCAGAGCAGCGCACGGAAACGCCGTTTACCTTCCCACCAGAAGGGTACCTGTTTATCTACTTGCACTTTGATGTGCTTTTGAACTGCTAGGTTGGCAGGAGCAGGGACCGAGCGACGGGAGCTCACCCCATTGCGGTGATTCGAACCGCCGACCTTCTGATCAGCAAGCCCTAGGCTCTGTGGTTTAACTCACAGCACCACCCGTGTCCCTCCAACCCTGCATTAACTGCATAGCAAAGATCTCAGGCCTCTGCTCTGGCTTCAAAATTCTACACACAGTGGATCATGGGTAGATTGTTAAAGCCACTTCCGAGCTGGAGAGGAGGTGAGGTTGCGGTCTTCACACCCCTTCCCACGCATGCAGGGGCTGGCTCACAACCCCCGCGATACTTGGGGAATCCTCGGACGTTTCATCCCCCGGCCAGCCAATCGGCTGGTCCAGGAGGCGTGGCCCGTCCTATTTAGGGCTGGCATGGCCAAGGACCTCCCTCTTTCCACGCTCCAGCTGATTGGGTTTTCCCACCCGTTAGGTTAGGCTCTCTGACCTTGCTATGGACTTTGGTTGGTCGCCATTGAGGGGCCTGGTAGGAATTTTTCCACTTGGCAAATTGGCACCAGCCACTTGGTTTTTTGCCTACCTCGTAGCAAACGTCACAACTTCCTTGGCATTGGCGGTTAGGCATTGGTATCGTTCTGTAGATGGAAGAGGGGAGGAAGCGCCATCACCTGCCCCACATATTGAAGGGTAGTCCGGTAAAGGACTCTGGGGGTGTGTGGCCTTGTCCTAAGCCTATGGAGGTGTGGGCCTACGGCACGCCCCCTAGCGGTGACCCCGGGGGAGTTCCTAGTTGATGTGCATCAGCAGGACTCCCCCTACTGGTGGTTAACCCTTGCCAGTCTTCAAGCAAGCAGGCTGAAGCCGGTTAGTTGATAGGACCAATGCCTAAGCCAATACCGCTCAATTTCTGTAATCAATAAAGTTGTGGCCTAATTTGACCCATTAACCTAAAATTCTGATGTCTCGTGTCTTTATTTCCGAGGGGGGAGGCGGGAACTCGCCACGCAACCCGCCTGCCCCACCCGCCCCCCTGCAAAAAAAAAGGAGACCATGCACGAGGGAAAGAGGCCCACCTCTGAAACAGAGGGCTCTTCCCTGCATTGCAGAGGGTTGGAATAGATTACCTTTGGGATCCCTTCCCACTCTGCGATTCCATTCCGTGCCTTTTCTTGCAGGACCCGCAACCCCTCCCGGAACGGAAAAGGGTCAACTCACCCTCGTGGCGAAGTATTTCCTTGAATCGTAGGGGTCGGCGTGAGGGCGCGGGTAGAGCATGGTCTTGGGAGCAGACGGCGGAAAGGATCCTGAATCCGGTTCCTGCGCGGTTCCAGCTCTGGGATTTCCCTTGCTCTTCTCTTCCAGCTCCTCCTGCTGCTGCATCTCCACTGTTTTGAACTCTTGGTAGTTTCCACCGCCTGACATTCCGGGCCCCTTCGAAGCAAGCAGAGGCACCCAAAGGGTTAACACAGGGGCTTGCCCTTTGCCCACCTGCGCCTCTAACAGATGCAGCTCAGGTCCGCATTTGGGTAGAAACTGTTTCTCAGGCGGCTAGTCCTAGTCCTTATAACCCTGGACCTTCTTCCAGAAAGCAGAAGCAGAAAGAGATCATTTCCGGGGTGTGCACTATCCTGCGCTATCTCTGCTGCTTTCTTATGGCACCTGGAAGCATAGATTTGATCCAAGGTGGGAAGAGTGCATATTGGAACATATTTGGTGGGTTCAGGAACAGAACATAAGAGGAAGCTGCTGGATCAGACTAAAGGCCCATCTAGTCCGGCATTCTGTTCTCACAGTAGACAACCAGATGCCCCACTGGGGAACCCTCAAGTGGGATTGGAGGACAAGAGCAGCTCTTCCTCTGGTGGCTTCCAGGAATTCAGAAATGTTGCTGCCTCTGGAGATAGAGGTCATCCTGGCAGGGCAGGGCCACCCTGGCTAGTAGCCATTGGTCACACTCCTCTCTGTGAATTTGTCTGCTCCTCTTCCAAAGACATCCTGCGCTATGTTATGGGCTTGCTATGTACTGAGTTGAATAGGATCCAAAATGCAGCAGTCTGATTGGCCCTAGAACAATAGGATCCAGAATGCAGCAGTCTGATTGGCCCTAGAACAATAGGATACAGAATGCAGCAGTCTGATTGGTCCTAGAACAGTAGGATTCAGAATGCAGCAGTCTGATTGGTCCTAGAACAATAGGATTCAGAATGCAACAGTCTGATTGGTCCTAGAACAATAGGATCCAGAATGCAGCAGCCTGATTGGTCCTAGAACAATAGGCTCCAGAATGTAGCAGTCTGATTGGTCCTAGAACAATAGGATCGAGAATGCCGGGGAAAGATGCAAAAAAAACCGGAGGAACCCCGGGGGAAAGGAAGGTATCCAGGCAGGAGGAGGTTAAAGATCTAGACATTCTATGGTTAAAAATCAAAGAAGAATTCAAGCAAAGGGAAATACATATGGAAAGTAAATTAGGAGAACTACAGGAGCAAATAGATAACAAAATAGAAAGTGCTGTAGGGGAACTTACTAAAAAGATACAAGACTTGACAGTCAAATCAAAAATATTTGAAGAATCAAATAAAAGAACACAGAAAGACTTGAGGGACCAAAAGAAAGAAACTGAAAGGTTAAAGGATGAAATAAAAAATTTAAATAAAACACAAGATCAACTGTGGGACAACTTAGCTATGACAGAACTGCGCCAAAAAAATCTTAATTTAAAATTCAGAGGGATAGTAGAAGAAACAAATGAGAATATAAGGGAAAGAATAGTCAAAGAACTTGCAAAATGGTTACAGATGGGAGAAGAACAAGTAGCATATACTATAGAGAATGCGTTTAGAATAAGAGGAAAACCACAACAAAACAAATTTTAAAAAAACCCTGGAGATTGCTTAGTAATTTTCAATACTATGGAAATGAAGAATACAATACTAAGAACGAGCTTCAAAAGAAAGTTAGTGATTGGAGACCGCCCAATCATTATTTTCAAAGAAATTCCACTTAGGATTCTCCGCAAAAGGGAAGGATATACTCAGTTGACAAGAGTGTTGAAAAGAAACGCAATCCTATACAAATGGGAATTTCCAGAAGGGGTTTCTTTCTATTACAAGAACAAAAAATTCAAGTTGACAGATACACTTGAAGCAGAAAAGTTCCTGAGAAGATACGAAAAAGATTTAGGTAGAGAGGAGGCAGGACAGCGAGTAGGTGACTTGGTTGCGGGGGGGCAGGGGGACACGGGGCCGGGAGTGGGGGGTCGGGGGGGGAGACGGAGGACTCAGGGTCGGAGGAAGAAGAAGAAGGAGAAAGCAGAGAATCTAAAAGAAAGAATAATACCAGATTATAAAGCAGAAATAAGGATAAAGTGAATTCAGTAATAACCCAAAATGTCTCTTAAGTTTTTTTCATGGAATGTGAACGGCTTTAACGACAAGTCCAAGAGAAATAAATTTGAAAAGATTATAAAGAAAAAAAACATTGATGTCATTTGTTGCCAAGAAACCCATGTTGCTAAAAAACACAAGCATATTTTAATAAATAAAAGGTTGGGAATAGAATTCATCAATTCAGACTCTAAGAAAAAGAGAGGAGTAGTAATCTATGCGAAAGAGAAATTAGAACCCAAACAAATATGCAAGGATGAGGAAGGAAGAATCCTAGGTATCCAAATTAATTACCAGGGAGAGAGAATAAATGTGGTAACAGTTTATGCCCCAAACTCAAATAGAATGGAGTTTTTTAAAAAATTGGAACAACTTCTATTAGATCTAGATAACAATAAACTAGTCCTACTTGGAGATTTAAACGCGGTACCGACACCAGAACTAGATAGAAACACAAGGGGAAAAAATCTAAACCAAGGGAAATTACCAAAATCGTTCAATGATCTGGAAGAAAACCTGGACTTAATAGATATATGGAGATACAGAAACCCCACAACGAAACAATTTACTCATTTCTCTGAACCACACCAGAGTTGGAGCAGACTGGATCAAATATGGATCTCGAGAGAATTAATAATAAGAACAGAGAGATGTGAAATTTTACCCAGAACCTTATCGGATCACAGCCCAATAACATTACAATTAAAATGGAAGACCCAAGGTCTATACAGATGGAGAATGAATGATTACTTATTTGAAAAAGAAGAAGTGATCGAAAAAGCAAAAACCACTATAAAAGATTATTTTGCCTTAAATATCACTAAAGAGATTGGAATAGATACAGTATGGGATGCTAGTAAGGCTGTGTTAAGAGGTCTCCTGATACAACAAAACTCTCAAAGAAAGAAGGCTAAGGAAAGGAAGAAAGAAGAATTAATCCTTCAACTGAAAGAATGTGAAAAAATATGATAAAAAATCCAAAAGATGACGGCCATAAGCAACAATATACAGTGGTGCCTCACAAGACGAAATTAATTCATTCCGCAAGTCTTTTCGTCTTGCGAGTTTTTCGTCTTGCGAAGCACGGTTTCCCATAGGAATGCATTAAAAATCAATTAATGCGTTCCTATGGAAACCGCCTTCAGACCAGGTTCGGGGACAGTCTGTCCCCCGACCTCTTCTGAAGGCCGGTGGGGGGCGAAAGTCTTTGCTCCCCCCCCCCTGCCTGTCTTCCCGGGAGAGCGGAGAAACGCAGCGCTGCGTTTCTCCGCTCTCCCGGGAAGGCAGGCAGGGGGGACAAAGACTTTCGCCCCCCACCGGCCTTCAGAAGAGGTCCAGGACCTCTTCTGAAGGCCGGTGGGGGGCGAAAGTCTTTGTCCCCCCTGCCTGCCTTCCCGGGGGCTTTTAAATCGCCCCGGGACAGCGGAAAATTCCTCCGCTGCCCCGGGGCGATTTTAAAATGCTGGCGGGCAGCAGCGCTGCCGCCCGCCAGCATTTTAAGATCACCCCAGACAGCGGAGACTTCTCCGCTCCTGGGGCGATTTTAAAATGCTGTCCGGCGGCAGCGAAGCCTTCGCTGCCGCCCACCAGCATTTTAAAAACCCTGGGACAGCGGAAAATTCCTCCGCTGTCTGGGGTGATCTTAAAATGCTGGCGGGCGGCAGCGCTGCTGCCCGCCAGCATTTTAAAATCGCCCCGGGGCAGCGGAGGAATTTTCCGCTGTCCCGGGGCGATTTAAAAGCCCCCGGAAGGCAGGCAGGGGGGACAAAGACTTTCGCCCCCCACCGGCCTTCAGAAGAGGTCCTCTCCCGGGAAGGCAGGCGGCGGGGGGGGGGGAGCAAAGACTTTTGCCCCCCGCCCGCCTTCAGAAGAGGTTCAGGACCTCTTCTGAAGGCGGGCGGGGGGCAAAAGTCTTTGCTCCCCTCTGCCTGCCTTCAAAAGCCATCCGGGATAGCGGGAAGCGCTTCCCTGCTATCCCGGACCGCTTTTAAAATGCTGGCGGTGGGGAGCAAAGCCTTTCGGCCCCCGCCGGCCTTCCTGGACCTCTTCTGAAGGCCGGAGGGGGGGAAAAGGCTTTGCTCCCCACCGCTAGCATTTAAAAGAGGTCCCCGGAGATTTCCCTATGGGCTTTCTTCTTGCGAAGCAAGCCCATAGGGAAATTCGTTTTGCGAAGCGCCTCCAAAACGGAAAACCCTTTCGTCTAGCGGGTTTTCCGTCTTGCGAGGCATTCGTCTTGCGGGGCACCACTGTAAAATGCTCCAAACACAATATTCAACATTAATAAACCAAGAGGTTGAATGGGGAATAAAGTTAATGAAACAAAAGTTTTTCGAATCGGCAAATAAAATTGGAAAACTTTTGGCGTGGCAACTGAGAAAAAGAAGAAAAAGTAGCATCATAAACAAAATAAAAGTAGAAGAGCAAGTTCTGGAAGATCCTATTGTAATAAAAAAGAACTTCCTTAAATTTTATGAGAACCTATACAAAAGAGAAGAAGAAGATTTAACGAACATTATAAAATACCTAGAAGAAAATAGTCCCAAAAAAATAAGAGAAGAAGAAAGAACCGCCTTAAACAGACCCATAAAAATAGAGGAAATTCGAGAAGCGATCAAGAGAATGAAACTAGGAAAAGCCCCAGGACCAGATGGGTTATCAGCTAAATATTACAAGGTCCTAGAGGAATATATAACACCAGTGCTATGTGATGTTATGAATGAGATATTAAGAGGAGGAAAAATGCCAACATCTTGGAAAGAAGCCTACATCACGCTGATCCCGAAACCAGATTCAGATAAACTTAACATTAAGAATTACAGACCGATTTCTCTACTGAATAACGATTATAAAATTTTTGCAGACATAATGGCCCATAGACTTAAAAAGTGTTTAATTAACCTTATTCATAGTGATCAGGCCGGCTTTCTTCCTAATAGACAAATAAAAGACAACATCAGACACACAATAGACATTATTGAATATCTAGAATGTCATAATGAAATTCCTGCCGCTTTACTGTTCGTTGATGCCGAGAAGGCTTTTGATAATGTTTCTTGGGGTTTCCTAATAAAATGCCTGGAAAAAACAGGGATAGAGGGCACATTCCTAGAAGGAGTTAGAGCAATATACACACAACAAAGAGCCAGATTAATAATAAATAATAACCTGACAGAACAGTTTGAAATAGCAAAAGGTACCCGACAGGGGTGCCCTCTATCACCGCTGTTGTTTATCATGGTTTTAGAGACAATTACAAATAAGATAAGGAAAACCCCAGAGATCCGTGGCATAAAAATCGGCGTGCAAGAATACAAATTGAAAACATATGCAGACGATCTTATGTTGTCATTGGAAGAACCAAAGGAGAGCATCGGCAAAGCTATAAAATTACTGGAAGAATTTGGAAAATTATCGGGATTTAAATTGAACAAGGAAAAAACAAAAATAATGACTAAAAATATGAAAGAAGATACCAAAAATGAGCTTGAAAGACAAACTGGAATTAAAATAGCTAAAAAAGTTAAATACCTTGGAATTTGGATAACTATGAAAAATATAAATTTGATGGAAAATAATTATAAGAAAACATGGAAAGAAATAATGAAGGACTTAGATACATGGAATAGATTACATCTTTCGTGGATGGGTAGAATGGCGGCGATTAAAATGAGTTTATTACCCAAATTACTCTTCTTATTCCAGAACATTCCAATAATTAGGGGAATTGCAATATTTAAAGAATGGCAGAGATTACTTTCCAAATTTATTTGGCGGGGGGAAAGACCCAGAATCAAATTTAAATTGCTTACAGATCAAAGAGATAGGGGGGGGGGTTGCGGTTCCAAATCTGAGGCTATATTATGAGGCCGCATGCCTTTGTTGGGTAAAAGATTGGATCGTCATCAAAAATAAAGAGATGTTAGACCTAGAGGGGTTTAACTTAAGATTTGGTTGGCACGCCTATCTATGGCGAGACAAGGGAAGGGTCCATAAAGGTTTTTCTAACCATATCTTCAGAGGGCCACTACTGGAAGTCTGGGAAAGGAATAAAAAATTGCTGGAGCAGAAAACACCCTGGTGGCTATCACCAATTGATATTTTAACAATTAAAAAATCAAACCTTGAGGGGGAACGATGGACATATGAGGACCTACTAACTAAAACAGAATCCGGGTGGAGGATTAGACCATATGAAGAAATAAAAAATAAGTTGACTGGTTGGATTCAATATCATCAAATAAACTCAATGTGGACGGAAGATAAAAAGATTGGAATAAGTGAGAAAAAATCCAGATTCCAGATTGAAATAATAGAAAGTAAAACAAAATTACTATCAAAAATGTACAACCAGTTGCTTGAGTGGGACACCAAGGACGAGGAAGTAAAGGAGGTGATGGTGAAGTGGGCGGTAGATCTAGGGTACAATATAGAATTTGATAAATGGAAGGCTTTATGGCGTAAAGATATGAATTATTCAGCATGCACGACACTCAAGGAAAATATGTATAAGATGATGTACAGATGGTACATAACGCCGATAAAATCGCATAAAATTTATAGAACAGGTGATAAATTGTGTTGGAAATGTAAGAACAAGGAGGGCGAATTCTTCCACATGTGGTGGACGTGCGAGATTCTCAAGAAATTCTGGGAATCTATTTATAATGAATTAAAAAAAATTCTTAAATATACGTTCGTCAAAAAGCCTGAAGCCTTCCTGCTGGGGATAATTGGCAAGGATATTAAAGAAGAAGATAGGACCTTTTTTCAATATGCAACAGCGGCCGCTAGAACCCTCATAGCACAGTACTGGAAAACATCAAAAATCCCAACATTAAAGGAGTGGCAATTTAAATTATTGGACTATTTAGAATTGGCAAAATTGACACAGAAAATAAGAAATCAAAAACGTACAAAATTTAGTAATGAATGGGATAAATTTAGAACATACATGGAAATAGAGACAAGGGGAAAATCAAAATGTTAATCAGAAATATATATGTATATATAAAAAAAAAAAATATCACAGTAGGCATGAGATAACGCTTACTACGTTATAAATTTCATTTTGGAATAGATACAGCAGATAGATAACTAAGATAACATTATCCAAAATCGAGATAAAGGGAAGTCGATCAATGTTGTTGTAAAATTAATGTTGTGTTGTTTATGTTGTATGTATTGTATGTTTTTCTCTTTCTTTTTTTCTTTTTTATGTTTGTTTTATTTATTTTATTATTTTGTACGTCTGCGAAATATATTTATGCAAAACTTAATAAATATATATATATATATATATAAAAGAGAATGCAGCAGTCTGATTGGCCCTAGAACAATAGGATTCAGAATGCAGCAGCGTGATTGGTCCTAGAACAATAGGATCCAGAATGCAGCAGTCTGATTGGTCCACAGGAGCCACCCAATCCAGCTCCAGGTGGAAGTGAATCCGCAACCTGATTGGCCTACAGGTGAATCCCGGAATTAGCCAATCACGTGGGGCCCATTGTGTAAATAATGTATATAAAGCAGACAGTTCTGGGGAAAATTCCCTTCCTCCTCACCACTATGAGCTGAATAAAGAGCATGGAATCCACTCTCAACTCCGAGTATATTTCAGGGCTGGTGCCCTTTCGATGTTTATTGGGGTTTTTAAAAATGATTTTTAATGTTTATGGAGGATTGCAGCTCTTGGAAATCTTTATACCATGGGTAGGCAAACTAAGGCCCTGGATCCGAGCCAATAGCCTTCTCAATCCGGCCCACAGACAGTCCAGGAATCAGCGTGTTTTTACATGAGCAGAATGCGTGCTTTAATTTAAAATGCATTTCTGGGTTATTTGTGGGGCATAGGAACTCGTTCATCCCCCCCCCTCAAAATATAGTCTGGCCCCCACAAGGTCTGAGGGACAGTGGACCGGCCCCCTGCCGAAAAAGTTTGCTAACCCTTGTACACTTTACACCTGCATGTCTCAAGGCGAGATATATAAAAAAAGCGCAGAAAGTAACAGCAAATGATTAAGTACAGCAGACACCCAATGCATAGGCTAAAATCATTGCTTCCCTCTGCCACCAGGTGAGCTGTTTACCTGCTGAGCCTTCTGTGCAGGTGCTCAGGCCAAGGCCCCTCCCCTGCTCTGCCTTCCGACGGCTCCTTATCGTTAATCTGAATTTGGAGAAGACAAACCTTCTAACAGAGGACTCTTTCAAACAGAATCGTTGCAGCTGGCGGGAAGCCACAGCTAGTGCATCTCAGCCACCTTCATTACGTGGCCAAGCACTTAATTGTCTACCGTGGCTGTTGGCCTCTGTCTGTCTCGAGATAAAAATGGAGTGCTCCTCCGAGGGTGAAGTCAAACAGTTAGCAGCACCCAAGTGACCTCCCCAGGGTGAAATCCTGGGCAGTGTGTGTGGAGCTCCTGGGCTACCCAGATGACCTACCCTCTCTGCCTGGCTGATGTGATCCAAAGGAAAGCAGATCAAGGGATTTGTGTAGAATCTACTGCTTAGTCCTTTCTTCTCCTGAAGATGTTCCGCAAGGAAGCAGGCATGTGTTATGTATCCAGTGGTCTGTGTTTGCCTGAGCTTGAGTCTGGACTAAGCAATCTGAGCTCCTGTGTTCTGAGTCGATACATGATGTCCAATCACAGAACATTTCAGGATTTGGGCCTCTGCCATTGGCCCTTCAACTCTGAGTCGTTATTCGCAGCTTGGAAGTTTAGACAGCCAATCACGTTGGGAGTGGGAGTGGCCCAGGCTTACAGGAATGTATATAATAATAATAATAATAATAATAATAATAATAATAATAATAATAATTGTCAGGGCTCCCTCTAGGTCCCAGCTCACAGAGGACCAACGCCAGGCTGATATTATGTACAAAAGTCTTTATTGAAGTATAATTTCCATTTTAAAGCCAGAGCGTGCAACCCTACGTCTAGACTCTAGATAGGCGAAGTCCCCTCTGAGTCACTCCCCCTTCCGCACCAGTTTAAGATCCTAGCCCGGCTCCACCTCCTGCGCTGTTCCTTCCTCCTCTGGGTCCTTCTGCCCCCTGGGGTTTCCTCCCTCCTGGACTCTTCTGACGCTGACCCCCCTGATTCTTGCCCTTCCTTCCGGCGGGCTTTGGGACCTGGCTCCCTATCCGGGCTACCTGCTGTGCCGCTCGCCTATACATTTGAACTTGGCGCGCGCGCCCAGCCGGTGACTTTCCTCTTGACCGTTTCCCCGCTCTCCGATGGAGGCGTGGCCAATCCTGACTCATCTCCTCCCTCTGGTGGTGAGAAGACTGGTCCCGATGCCTGGGACTCCTCCCCCCCCACTACGCTCTGGTGGGGACGCTGGTCCTGATTTCCAACTGCTGCTCAGGGAGTCCCCGCTGGCCCCTTCCTTCTGGGGTTTCCCCCTTGGCACCCCCCTTGCCCTGGCCATCGGCGCTCCTCTCTGTGAATCTTCCGATTCGCTGGAGAGACTCGTGGACTCTCTCTGACCACTGTCACTGCCTACACCCCCCTCGTATTCCTCCTCCTCACTCTCCATTTGCTCCTTCTCCTGTGTCTCTGCTCCTGAACCCCTGACAATAATAATAATAATAATAATTTTATTTATATCCCACCCTCCCCAGCCGGCTAACATTAAAATGATACAACATTCTAAAATCATTTCATTATCAAATAAATTCAAATCAGATTAATAGCAACCATTGGGCTAGAGTTCTGTGAGGATTGCCAAAGGAGGGGGTCAGGCTGTGCCCTGGCCAAAGGCCTGGTGGAACAGCTCCGTCTTGCAGGCCCTGTGGAAAGATGTCAAGTCCCGCAGGGCCCTAGTCTCTTGTGACAGAGCATTCCACCAGATCAGGGCCACGGCCAAAAAGGCCCTGGCTCTGGTTGAGGCCAGCCTAACCTCCCTGTGGCCCGGGACCTCCTAGATGTTTTTGTTTGAAGACCATAAGGTCCTCTGTGGGACATGCCAGGAGAGGTGGTCCCGTAGGTACGAGTTGTTTTGCCCCATTTCCCAGTTATGCAGTTCAGTGAAGGTTCTTGTTGTTATCGCTGCGTCTTGCCTCATGGGAACTGACCTACACTTCAGCATGGATTGTTCCTTGGGGTTGACTCCTGAAGACTACACTCATGAATGAGTGTAGCCGCAAGGCAGCGGAGGTGTAGGATCATAGTTTTTCTTCTCCTAGATGGGCTGCCTTCCCAGGTGGACCAGCCCCATCTACCCCTCATTTCCCTCCACAGATCATGCAGAAACTAACTGCTTGACCATTGGACCTGCTCTTGGTCCCATCTGCTCAATCCTCCACAGTCTGTCTTTGAATGCAGGGGAAGTCCCTAATTCTCCGATGGTTTGAGACCCATCGACTCCCCTCACCTGGTTTAGCCAGTCGGTCCAGGCTGTTTCCCACAGATCCATCTACTTTTCATCCCAAAGGTTCAAATCCCCAGCATCTCCACTTAAAAGTCTTGCAGGCACCTGATGTTGTGAATGACCTTTCTCTGCTGGGGACCCCTGAGCTTCTGCCAGCCAGAGCAAGCTGTATTGGGCTAGACTGGTCAATGGGCTGGCTTAGAGAAAGGTGACTTCATGCAATCAAGAGGTCTCCCATTATGCCACTGACCATACCTGAGAACAGAGCTAGGCACCCAGAGATGGGTGGGGTTGGCCATTCTCTGCTAACAAACATTGACCTGAAATAGCTATCAGGGGTGTGGACCTCAGAATTGACTCAGCGATCGCCTTCCTGGGTAAACAAGGCCTTGCTGTTTGGGGAGAGCCAAGGCAAACTTAGCATTTCAGGCATCCACGATCATGACAAGCTCTTCACGGGTGAGTTTCTGTGTCTTCCAGCTGCTGGTATTCAGGAGCATCCTGGCTAGTAGCCTTCAAAGGTCTTGATACAATACGATCATCTTTATTGTCATTGTCCCATACAGAACAACGAAATTGAAAAAATCTACATCAGACATTCAAAAACCCACAAGCCAGCTATCCCAGCTATCCCAGCCTGGTTAACCCCTAAAAACTCTGATACCCCATAATTAAATACAATATACTCACACAGAGACTACCTTATAAAAATCGTATTTGGGTAGAAACTGTTTCTCGGGCAGCTAGTCCTAGTCTTTATAACCCTGTACCTTCTTCCAGAAGGCAGAAGCTGAAAGATCATTTCCGGGGTGTGTACTATCCTGCGCTATCTCTGCAGCTTTCTTATGGCACCTGGAAGCGTAGATTTGATCCAAGGTGGGAAGAGTGCACCCAATTATTCTCTCCGCAGTCTTGACAACCCTGGACAGCCTTGTTTTATCCCTGGCCGTGCAGCTCCCAAACCACACACACATAAGTTAATACACTCTCCACAGTCCTCCTCCTCCATGAATTTGTCTAAGCCTCTTTTTTAAAAAATCTAGGTTCATGGCCACCCTGCCTCCTGCACTGCATGAAAAAGGACTTTCTTTTCTATCTGCGCTTTCTAGACAGAATTTGAAGACATTTCCCCCCCCAAAAGCTTTTCCAACTGGTCACCTATCTCTAGTGGTTGTTGTCTGTACTGTTTTCAAAACTGTTTTAGCTCTTTTTATGGTATGTTTGCAAATCACCTTAAGAAACATGTCCAAGGCAATTCGTGCATCTATTTATTTAACAGCCCCAGCAAATATTTTCCATTGTGTAAATGACCCATCCCTGGGCAGGATCACAGAATGAGCTTCCATCCTAGGACCTCTTCTGTTCAACTGAGCCCTCTCTGCTCACCTGGCAAGGTACACCGCGCATGCTCAGAGGCACTGTCACCTTTCCTTTTGTTTTCCTCCCCCTAGCAGAGTCCTTGTATTGAAAGCGTGTTTTGGTGCCCAGCCTCAACTCTGGCCCCTTCCTGCTGCATTGTACCCATTTTGCAGATTCACATCCTGGGCCTGCGGCCACGCCTTAGAGCATGCTAAACCAGGCCTTGAGCAAAATCTCTGTGAGGCACATGATGAAGCCTGGCCAGCTGCATGCCATTTATTTGGACCCCTCCATAGACGGCGCCCCTCCATCGCTGCCCATCAGACCCCCAGCCAACCCTGCCTGCCATTCTCTGCATCCTCACGGACTTCACCTTCAGCCAACATCCCCCCTTCCTTTGCAAAGCATCTCAGCGTCTCTCTGGCATCCTTTTGTGGGCTCTTGCTGCAAAGTCAGAGTGACCTCTGTCTGCAGGCTCTCCTGGCACCGGCTGGGACCCCGGAGGGGAAACACTTAGCAATATTGCCTCGGGAGGGAGAGTTGCCTCACTGCCATTAGCTAATATTCAATGTCCCAGAGTTTGGCAAGACTGAGCTCTGCAGGAGGCCAGCGGCCGGCCAGCTGGTGGAAGGGAGCAGAGTTCAAAAGAGAAGAGGAGGCAATTTGGATAGCATGCCATGCATCCCCGGCAAGGCATTTGACAAGGTGCCCCATGATATTCTTGTAAAGAAGCTGGTAAAATGCGGTCTTGACTATGCTACCACTCAGTGGATTTGTAACTGGCTGACTGACCGAACCCAAAGGGTGCTCATCAATGGTTCCTCTTCATCCTGGAGAAGATTGACTAGTGGGGTGCCACAGGGTTCTGTCTTGGGCCCGGTCTTATTCAACATCTTTATCAACGACTTGGATGATGGACTCAAGGGCATCCTGATCAAATTTGCAGATGACACCAAACTGGGAGGGGTGGCTAACACCCCAGAGGACAGGATCACACTTCAAAACGACCTTGACAGATTAGAGAACTGGGCCAAAACAAACAAGATGAATTTTAACAGGGAGAAATGTAAAGTATTGCACTTGGGCAAAAAAAATGAGAGGCACAAATACAAGATGGGTGACACCTGGCTTGAGAGCAGTACATGTGAAAAGGATCTAGGAGTCTTGGTTGACCACAAACTTGACATGAGCCAGCAGTGTGACGCGGCAGCTAAAAAAGCCAATGCAATTCTGGGCTGCATCAATAGGAGTATAGCATCTAGATCAAGGGAAGTAATAGTGCCACTGTATTCTGCTCTGGTCAGACCTCACCTGGAGTACTGTGTCCAGTTCTGGACACCACAGTTCAAGAAGGACACTGACAAACTGGAACGTGTCCAGAGGAGGGCAACCAAAATGGTCAAAGGCCTGGAAACAATGCCTTATGAGGAACGGCTAAGGGAGCTGGGCATGTTTAGCTTGGAGAAGAGGAGGTTAAGGGGTGATATGATAGCCAGGTTCAAATATATAAAAGGATGTCACATAGAGGAGGGAGAAAGGTTGTTTTCTGCTGCTCCAGAGAAGCGGACACAGAGCAATGGATCCAAACTACAAGAAAGAAGATTCCACCTAAACATTAGGAAGAACTTCCTGACAGTAAGAGCTGTTTGACAGTGGAATTTGCTGCCAAGGAGTGTGGTGGAGTCTCCTTCTTTGGAGGTCTTTAAGCAGAGGCTTGACAACCATATGTCAGGAGTGCTCTGATGGTGTTTCCTGCTTGGCAGGGGGTTGGACTCGATGGCCCTTCTGGTCTCTTCCAACTCTAGGATTCTATGATTCTATGACACTCGAACTCAGGACGCAATGGAGAAACGTGCTAAGAGGAAGGCATGCTTGGCAAACCCTCACCATGATTAACTACCGCCCAGAAACCAATGTCCCCACTGTGGAAGGACGTGTGGATCCAGAATTGGCCTCCACAGTCACTTAGGGACTCATTGCTAAAACCGTGTTTATGGAAGACAATCTTACTTGGCTACGAGGGATCGCCAAAGAAGAAGAAGGAGAGTGTCAGATGAAGATGTGGGAGACCAGGGTTCGAATTCCCACTCAGCCACGAAGCTCATTGGGTGTAACCTTGGGACAGCTCCTCATTCTCAGCCTAACCTACCTCACAGGGTTGTTGTGGGAGGAAGAGAACAATGTACGCCGACTGCGGCTCCTTGGAGAAAAAAAAGTGGGATAGAATTGCAATCTTTCTTTCTCTCTCAGTCTCTCTCTCTCTCTCCCCCACAAATTCACACACCTCTTCTCCTAACAGCACCATGACACCTTCACCTTTCCAAAGGAGATATTTTTATACAGTAACTGCAAGGAGAAGAGACCCCCGGCTGCCCTTACCTGCGTCAGGTGCGCAGCAACTTCTCGGCACGGATCTGCAGCGGGACAAAGGCTCAGGTTACCTCCCCAAACTGCCCTGCGGGTAAGAGAAGCCTGATAAGGAAGTGGAAAGAGCGGCTTGCTGGGAGCCAGGGAGGCTGGCCAAGGTGTTCCCACGTAGGCAGGTGTCAGGGGAGGAGGGCTGGATCTGCTCCCTTTGTTATCGAGGCCACACAGGTGCGGAAGAAGCCCTCATTGGCACCTGGGTTGGGAGAGGGTGGAACCCCGGGTCAGTTTGCACCTGTTTGGTTTGCAAGGTGCAGCTCTGGGTGGAAGAAAGGCGACGCCCTGAGCCGAAGAAGTTAAAAACGGGGGTGTTTGCATGGGGTTTCTGCAAATCTTCTAAGCAAGCATATGCTTTTGCAATTATTAATTAATTACAGTAATGAGATTTGTGGGTGTGGGGCGGAATATAAATTGAATTCATTAATTTCAGGGTGGTTCACGACATATGAAGCAATATAAAAACACAAAATGCACAATGGAAAGAAAAACAGCCGAAATATCCCTCCTGCCTATTTCTCTGGTTGCCAGAAATTCAACTTGGAAAGTGTGAAGTAGCGCCTCTGAGCATGCACAAAGCGCCTTTCTGTTGCCACATCGGCCCATGGCTTGCAAAAAGAGCGTGGCGCTTCCCCCCGTGCGCCCGGCCCACAACTTTGTAAATGTGTGTGAAGGTGTTTGGAATAAACCTCTCCCGGCTGCCCGGCGAGGAAGCTGGAACATTTGCTGTTCTTACCAAGGTTTAAGGGAGAACTGCATGCAAATGATGGGAGTGTTTGCAACAGTCAGTCGTAGCAGAGTTCACAGGCCACAGGCACATTCCGAGTGGGAAGGAACAGGATTGCCAGCTTTAGTTTCCATGACCAGTAGCTGAGTCCTTTGATGGTATGCTTGTTTGTTTGTTTGTTTGTTTGTTTTTATTACGGCTAAACTGGCAGCATGCAGCCTTTGAAGGTAAAGGTCGCAGCAAACTTCAGCTGCCCATTCCTGAGCAATAGGCTTCGGTTCAAGGCACAAGAGCAGTCCAGGTCTTCCCTATGGTGAAGTTGGCAACCTGCCTAGGCAAGCAGCAGTAGAATGACGGAGGGTCATTTAGTCCAACATTATGATGGAAAATTGGGAAAAATTATGGAAAACTGACTTAAAATTTACAGATTGTTCCCTATTGAAGGAGAACTACATGAAGATGACGTACAGATGGTATATGACACCAGTGCAGAAAATGTACAAAACTAGTTCAAATATATGTTGGAAGTGTAAGGAAAAGGAGGGGACATTTTATCATAAGTGGTGGGATTGTAAGGTAACTTTAAAAAAATTGGGAAATGATATACAACGAATTGAAGAAAATGTGTTAAAAAACCTGAAGCATTTTTGTTGGGGATTGTAGGGAAAGACCTGCCAAAAAAGTTGAAAAACATCTTCATGTATGCGACAACGGCAGTGAGAGTCTTAATAGCACAAGGATGGAAGAACAAAGAAACTCCAACTAAAGAATCATGGCAAGAAAATTGATGGACCATGCAGAACTGGCAAAACTGACCTATAAACTACGGAACAAGGATAACTGTGACTTTAAGGATGAATGGGATACCTTTACAAAGTATCTGAAGACGCAACAAAGCGAACTGGACTCCTTGGCTGGTTTTGAATAAACACTCACAAACTCTTTATTGACACTAATCAGTTAAATAATTTAAGGATTTATACAACTTTGTAACATGCAGAAAACAGCATTCTTAGAGAAACCAAAGACTGAGCGAACTGGAACTGAGCGAAGTCGGGGGGTGGGGTGGGAGTGGGTGGGTTTTGTGGGGGGAAGAGGAAAAATGGGGGGGGGGGACAAGGATGATATGTTTTTGGATAATATGTCTTGTTATAATTTTGAATAAAGAAAAAAAAATTATTAAAAAAAAAATTAGTCCAACCCCCTGCGATACAGGAATCTTTGGGCCAACGTGGGGCTTGATCCCACATCCCTGAAATTAAGAGCCTCATGCTCTACCGACAGAGCTATCGCTGTAAACATGCATTTTACACCATCGCCATTTTGAACACATCCAAAAATCAGCTGATGGTGGTGGTTGTTTGGTTGTTTTTTTCAAAAAAAAAATTCTTATATTTTGTTCATTTCATAAAATTTATATACCACTTGCAATTTTTAAAAAGCTTCAAAGAATAGAGGAATAAAAATGTTAACATTAAAAAAAAAATTAACCAGAAATGAACTAAAAACACATCAGTGTTCCAAGATATCTGGGAATTCTGGTCTAAGCCAAAATGTTTTTAGCAGACAGGCAGAAGATTGCAATGAAGGCATCTGCTGATATCAAAAGGCAAGGAGTTTCACAGTTTAGGTGTTGCCACACTAAAGCATAGTTGCTACTGTTTAGGTAATGTATTTATTTGTATTATTATTTTTTACACCACTTGAGTATTTTCACGATTAGTGGCCTAAAAGAATTGTGAAATAAACAGATAACTTTGGCCTGCCCCAAACACAGGGCTCACCTGCCTCTAGGGTGGCCAGGGGCTGATCTGCACAGATTGTCCTCTAGGGAAACCCTCTAAGGGGATGGAGGAGCGGTTGCAGAATTTGGGACTTTCCGGTTTAGAGAAAAGGTTGCAAAAGGGGGAGCAAGATCTGCCGGGGTGTTCGTCCTGTGAGGTTGCCCCTTCCCCCATATTATGCTCTACATACAAGTTCTACATATGTGCAAATAAAGCCAGATATCCTAAAGACTCCACAGTTTCCACCAAGGTTCATTCCAAGGAAACTGGAATCTCGGTAATTGCCTGGAGACCCCGGGGTTTCTTACCGCTTAGAGACTGGGGGCTGCAGGTAGCAATAGGAAGCATTTGCACGCCTTATATGCATTTATAGACACTAATTTTACGTGCATCTGCACTCCCAGGTTCCTAAAGCAACCTGCACATAAACAGATACATACAGAAATATACACACACACACACACACACACACACACACACATATATATATATATATATATATATATATATATATATATATGTATAAAAATACTTAGCTATTAATAATTATAATTTATGCTGCAGAAATACAGAAGACAAAGTGGCTTGGGTTGTTTATTTGTATTGCATGCATAATTTTGCATATAACTAGCAGGGCTTTTTTTTTAAAAAAGGTTTTTATTAAAGTTTTCCAACAAAGTTTAACATATTCAATACTAAATTTAAAAACCCCCACAAATTACATTTTATATTTTCTAGAACCCACCTCCCCTCGACTTTCCCCAACTTCCTTTTCTGGTTTATCACATATTCATTTCTTCTGCCTATAATTTGATATACCTTATATATTGAAATTAAGATTATACCTTATTAACATTTTCTTAACATTCCCCCCCCCATATTTATATTTTCTGTTTATATTAATTGATTGTGTCTTAATCAAATTCTGCAAGGGAGTTCTTTTCAGTGCATTGTTTCTCTATATACATCATGAAGGGTTCCCAGCGTTTAACTAGCAGGGCGTTTTAAGAACATCAGCAGCAACAACAACCAAGCTCACTTAGAATCAGAGAGTCCTAGGGTTGCCAAGGCCTCCCGGGGGTCATCTAAACCAACCCGCTGTGATGCAGGACTCGCACTCGAACTATTCGGCCAGGGCTTGCAGAATGTAAGCTCTGTGCTTGCTAGTTGCACGCCTGAAAGCACTGCAGCGATGGGCCGCTTTGATGTGAATGAAAAGGACTCATCTGCTCTGAGCTCTCTGACTTTTTGTGAATCAACTGAATGTCTTTGTATTGACCTTTCCTTTAAGTCTCAATACCTCGATGTGTCCAGAAGATGGCAGCAGACGGCTGCCCAGTGGTTGGTGTGGATATGAAGGGGAACCTGGTGATATATTTCATTCCCTGTCCTCTTATTTCTTTTCTTTAAAATAAAAAATGAGTAGGGCTGTTAGAGGTGTTCTGGACCCCTTCCCCCCATTTAGATACACTGGACCTCAAGACCGACCCCTCCCCACCTCAGCGGTCCTCTTCCTTGCCCGTCCCAAACACTTGTTCCTTCCTAAGCGTCTAGATTTTTCCAAACTGAAAACCTGTAGCCAAAGAACAGATGGCACCCGGACAGAAACTTTATGACTATCGATCGCTGCTGGCAAAAGGGAGAGGTCTGGGACTCTGGCAAGGAGTTTTTGAGAGATGGGCTGACTTATCAATGAAAGGATAAATGATGTGAGTTGCTCAGTTTCAGCTGCTGCTGGGCAGCCTGCAGAGAAAGAGGCCAGGTTTTGCACCTTGCGAACAGGCCTGCAGGTCTGTGTAAGTGGAGAAAAGTGTATGTGTGTTTGTGTGTGTGTGTGTGTGTTGGAAATTGTTGTTCTTTAGTCGTTTAGTCGTGTCTGACTCTTCGTGACCCCCTGGACCAGAGCACGCCAGGCCCTCCTGTCTTCCACTGCCTCCCGCAGTTTGGTCAAATTCATGCTGGTCTCTTTGAGAACACTGTTCAACCATCTTGTCCTCTGTCGTCCCCTTCTCCTTGTGCCCTCCATCTTTCCCAACATCAGGGTCTTTTCCAGGGAGTCTTCTCTTCTCATGAGGTGGCCAAAGCATTGGAGCCTCAGCTTCAGGATCTGTCCTTCCAGTGAGCACTCAGGGCTGGTTTCCTTCAGAATGGAGAGGTTGGATCTTCTTGCAGTCCATGGGACTCTCAAGAGTCTCCTCCAGCACCAGAATTCAAAAGCATCAATTCTTTGGCGATCAGCCTTCTTTATGGTCCAGCTTTCACTTGCATACATCACTACTGGGGAAACCATAGCTTTAACTATACAGACCTTTGCTGGCAAGGTGATGTCTCCTGAAGCTGAGGCTCCAAGACTTTGGCCACCTCATGAGAAGAGAAGATTCCCTGGAAAAGACCCTGATGTTGGGAAAGACGGAGGGCACAAGGAGAAGGGGATGACAGAGGACGAGACGGTTGGACAGTGTTCTTGAAGCTACCAACATGAGTTTGACCAAACTGCAGGAGGCAGCGGAAGACAGGAGTGCCTGGCGTGCTCTGGTCCAGGGGGTCACGAAGAGGCGGACACGACTAAGCGACTAAACAACTAAACAACAGCAGCAACAACAACAACTAGTTATGCTAGGAGAGGCACTGGGGACAGTGGAGGTGTTTGGGGTTGTTAATAACTGCGCTGGCAGCGGGCTGATGTGAGTTACAGTTTGAAATGTCTGGAGGGCACCAGGTTAGTGAAAACTGGAGCGGACAATGCCTGGCTAGACCGGACTCCTGCTCTTTGACTCAGCATGACTCAGCGTCGCGAGTTCATCTCTGTCAGGTTTTCGTGAATGAATTGCTTCTGGCAACGGGAAAAGCTTCCTGAGTTCTTGTGCAACCTGCTCTCTGCTGCTATTGATTCCTCTCGGATATATGGCCTCCTCTCTGAGAGACGATGCCTGGCACGTTGATCGGGGGCAAACCACTCTGGGATCAGCTCCCCTCAAAATCAAGATCCCTGAAGCGACATCCTAGGCAGACTTAGCTTCCAGGAGTCAGTCTCACGTAACTCAGAGGGACCTGCTTCTGTCAGCCTCCGTCAACCTTGAACCCTCCAGAAGAGAGGGCAAAAGACCTGTAGGTTGCCAGGAGTAATTTCTGCATCATCATCGTCATCATAATTTATTATTTATACCCCGCTCATCTGGCTGGGTTTCCCCAGCCACTCTGGGCGGCTTCCAACAGAATATTAAAATACAATCGTATATTAAACATTAAAAGCTTCTCTTCAGATGTCTTCTAAAAGTCTGGTAGTTGTTGTTCTCTTTGACACCAGGTGGGAGGGCATTCCACCAGGGTGGGTGCCACCACCGAGAAGGCCCTCTGCCTGGTTCCCTGTAACCTCACTTCTCGCAATGAGGGAACCACCAGAAGGCCCTCAGCACTGGATCTCAGTGACCGGGCAGAACGATGGGGGTGGAGACACTCCTTCAGGGATACTGGGCCGAGGCCGTTTAGGGCTTTCAAGGTCAGCAACAACACTTTGAATTGTGCTCGGAAACGTACTGGGAGCCAATGTACCGGTAGGTCTTTCAAGACAGGTGTTATGTGGTCTCGGCGGTGGCTCCCAGTCACCAGTCTGGCTGCCGCATTCTGGATTAATTGCAGTTTCTGGGTCACCTTCAAGGGTAGCCCCACATAGAGCACATTGCAGTAGTCCAATTTCTGTATTTATTTATTGTGTTTCTGTCCCACCTTTTTCTCTAAGGAGCTCAAGGTGGCATACAGGGTCCCCCCTCCAACTTCCTCCTTCGATCTTGACGACAAGGTAGACTTAGAAAGTTGGTGTGAATTGTAACCTGTTTCTATATTTTTCTGTATGTTTGAAACTGCTACACATCTTTCTTAGAATCACAAAGTCACAGAATTAGTAGAATTGGATGGGACCACGAGGGTCCTCTAGTCCATCCATTCTCTTGCAGTGCAGGAATCTTTTGCCCAACTTGGGTCTCAAACCCAGGACCCTGGGGTTAAGAAACTCATGTTCTTGTCAACTGAGCTACGGAGATGCTATCTTATTGATTTATCGGTTTGTAAACCACTTTGCGGTTTTGTTTTTTACAGTCAAGCGGTATATGAATTTTAAGAAATGAATAAATAGCTTAGAACTGAAAAGGGAAGTGGAAAACTCACCCAGTGAGAGCTTCATAGCCAAGCGGGGATTCAAACTCGGGTCTCTCCGAGGTCCTAATCTGAGATGGAATCTAGATATGTATAAAAAACACTGTAAGAATGCTTTTCTCCCCCCAAAAAAGTGTGTGTGTGTGTGTATAATTGAATATATATTGAATTTGCCTTAAGCTCATCATCGCCATCTAGTGCCACATTTGTATAATGCACTTAAAACGCACTTAAAACATTTCATTTGCAGCTGCATAGCTGAGTCCTGACACTCTCACCACTAGGCCGCACTGACTGACTTCAACTGCATTGGATCCTTCTTTCTGGCAGTGAGAAGGAGAGAAGGAGGGCAGGAGGCATGCCAGTTCATTATTATCAAGTAAGAAAAGATGTAAGCTGATCTCACCTCTCTCCCTCTCTCTCCCTCTCACATACAAACCTTCCTTCTTCTGCTCAATTTGCCAGAAGATTTTGTTCCCATTGAAAAGGCAGAGAGCCAACATTATTTGTATAAAGGCTCAAGAGATAAGTGCAGGTTAAACAGGGTGAAATATGTCCACGTCAGAGAGGAGGTTTATATCCACTTCCATTTATTAAGTGTGCAAACCTCTGACATGCCACTCAAAAGCTGAGTCAGAATATGCCCCCCTCTTTTTTCCATTAGTGGGCTCCTCCAGAATCCTGTTTTGCTTGCACAAAGCTTACATGATGCTCAAACCATGTTGGCTCTTTATTGTTTGTTAAACTATGGAACTCACTGCCACAGGAGGCCACCAACCTGGGTGGCTTTGAAAGAGGACTGGCAGATTCATAACGGAGGAGAGGGCTATTGATACAGGCACCAATACTTCAGAAAACTGGAAAGCACAGGAGGGGAGAGTGGCTCTTGTGCTACAATCCTGCTTCTGGGTCTCTCCAATGTTCTTGTGGATGTTCTGATTTGTTTCCAGGGCAGTTACACAACAAGGAACGTATCATCCTGAATTGCTTTCAGGGTGTTGGCCTGTCTTCCCATTAATCATTGGTTCATCCCACACTTTTCAGTGTCTGTGTCTGTCAGAGAGAGCCCCTTAATCCACTTTAACTGTGCAGACCCAAAGATTATTTGTAAGTATTTATTGCATTTCTTTCCCAGTCTTTTCTCCAAGGAGCTGAAGGAGACGGAGAGGAGCCAGCTTCAAATATCTCCAGGGCTGTCCCATGGAAGATGGAGCAAGCCTTGGCCCAATAGACCTGAAGGAGCATCTCCACCCCCACCGTTCTGCCCGGACACTGAGGTCCAGCTCTGAGGGTCTTCTGGCAATTCCCTCCCTGCAAGAAGCAAATCTACAGGGAACCAGGCAGAGGGCCTTCTTGGTGGTGGCACCCTCCCATCAGATGTCAAAGAAATAAACAACTATCTGATGTTTAGGAGACATCTGAAGACAGCCCTGTTTAGGGAAGTTTTTAATGTCAGACATTTTAATGTATTTTTAATCTTTGTTGGAAGCTGCCCAAAGTGGCTGGGGAAACCCAGCCAGATGGGCGGGGTACAAATAAATTATTATTATTATTATTATTATTATTATTATTATTATTATTACTACTACTACTACTACTACTACTACTACTACTACTCATTTTTAGCTGCTCCAGAAGGACCTGAACCAAAGGATTCAAATTATAGGAAAGGAGATTCTGACTAATATAAGGAAACCTTTACACATACGGTTCTCAATTGTAAACTATATGCTTATCTCCGCCAGCAATTTCTAGATCAACCCTGTATCCCCAAATGGAAACCAGATCATACATTTTCTATTACTGGGGAATGATCAGGAGCTCACCAAGTGAGTGGCTAAATAGCTCTATTTGAGATGTGACGATAGACTGCTCTGCCTCCTTTCTTTTAGCAAATGTTTTGGGCCGCTGGGGAAGTGGGAATTCTATATTGATATAGAATCATAGAATCATAGAATCATAGAGTTGGAAGAGACCACAAGGGCCATCGAGTCCAACCCCCTGCCAAGCAGGAAACACCATCTGTTTTGGATGTGATGTCAATAAAAGGTTTGATGATGATAATAAAAGGAGAGACCCCTGGATGAGGCCAATGGCCCACCTAGTCCAGCATCCCTGTTCTCACAGCAGCCAATCTATTGGGAATCCCGCAAACAGGACCCCTCCTGTGGCTTCCAGCAACTGGTATTCAGAAGCATCTCTGCCTCCAGCTGTGGAAGGTAGAACATAGTCATCCTGACTAGGAGCCTAATCGTTAGGCCTAATAATAATAATAATAATAATAATAATAATAATAATAATAATTTATTTATACCCTGTCCATCTGGCTGGGTTTCCCCAGCCACTCTAGGCGGCTTCCAACTGAATATTAAAAACAATATAGCATCAGACATTAAAAGTGTCCTGAAATATACTCAGAGTTGAGAGAGGATTTCATGCTCTTTATTCAGCTCATAGTGGTGAGGAGGAATGGAAGTTCCCCCAGAGTGTCTGCTTTATATACATTATTTACACAATGGGCTCCATGCGATTGGCTATTTCTGGGATTCTCCTATAGGCCAGTCAGGTTGCAGATTCACTTCCACCTGGAGCTGGATTGGGTGGCTCCTGTGGACCAATCAGACTGCTGCATTCTGAGTCCTATTGTTCTAGGACCAATCAGACTGCTGCATTTTGGATCCTATTCAACTCAGTACATAACACTTCCCTAAACATGGCTGCCTTCACTTGTCTTTTAAAAGTAAAATAGATGTTTATTGCCTTGACATCTGATGGGAGGGTGTTCCACAGGGCAGGCGCCACTACCGAGAAGGCCCTCTGCCTGGTTCCCTGTAGCTTTGCTTCTTGCAGCAAGGGAACCACTAGAAGGCCCTTGGCGCTGGACCTCCGTGTATGGGCAGAACAATGGGGGTGGAGACGCTCCTTCAAGTCTACTGGACCAAGTCCATTTAGGGCTTTAAAGGTCAGCAACAAGACTTTGAATTGTGCTCGGAAACGTCCTGGACATCATGAAGGACTTTCTGAGGCAAAGTGCTATTGGAGAGTGGAATGGACTCCTTCAGAAGTTGGTGGACTCTCCTTCCTTGGAGAACCTGAATCAGAAGCTGGATGGTCATCTGCCAGGGATTCATTAGCTTTGATTCCTGCATGGCAGGGGGTTGGACTAGATGACCCACTGCAGTCCCCTGCCCACTCCTTGATTCTATGACTCTGTAACCCAGTGGAGATTCACACGGAGCACCACTAGTTGCAGACCTCACTGGCTCTGGATTTCTGCCAGCCTGTTTGCTCCTGTGTTTGTTTTGGCAAGGATCCTGGGCATTTTAGCTGATTGCTTTGTGCAGAGCATCCGTCTTAGCTAATACTGTCGATCCCCCAAATAGCCGAGCGACACTTTAGAAAATAAGCATGGAAGGCAAAAGCTGGTGTTTGAGTTTGCCGGTGTCTTGTTGTTCCTCAGGACTTTTCCTCCCAGGACTTGCCGGTGCCCCTTCCTCCAAGGATGACGTCTCAGAAGAGGCCAGGTGGAGTGATCTGTAAGTTCTCCCTTGCCATTGAATAGGGGATAGAGCGTTCCTTTTCTGCATCGAAAATCAGGATTTTCCCAGCAGGTGTGAACCGGCCCAAGGTCAAACCTGTGCTCCGTCTGGTTCAAATGCTGTCTATGTTGAATCTCAGCAGCAACCCAGGAATCTCCAAGGCCAACCTTGAGATGTTGGGGACCAGTAGGGCAAAAGAGACAGAGTCCAACAGTAGGGGGCACCAGAGCAGGCGATAGGCAGAGCCCAAAAAATACCCAATCTCATTCTGTCCCCATCCTCCTCCTGCATGCCAAGTTCTTCAAGGGCAAGGCTGAGATGGAGGAGGAGGAAGCTGAGAGCCTGCTCCACGCCTGGACCAGTTTCAGGAGAGATAAAAGAAAGGACTTCTTCATGCAGTGCATCTGTTATGTACTGAGTTGAATAGGATCCAGAATGCAGCAGTGTGATTGATCCTAGAACAATAGGATTCAGAATGCAGCAGTCTGATTGGTCCTAGAACAATAAGATCCATAATGCAGCAGTCTGATTGGTCCTAGAACAATAGGATCCAGAATGCAGCAGTCTGACTGGTCCACAGGAGCCACCCATCCAACTCCGGGTGGAAGTGAATCCGCAACCTGATTGGCCTACAGGAGAATCCCAGAATTAGCCAATCACGTGGGGCCCATTGTGTAAATAATGTATATAAAGCAGACATTCCGGGGGAACTTCCATTCCTCACTACTCTGAGCTGAATAAAGAGCATGAAATCCACTCTCAACTCTGAGTATATTTCAGCATCGTTAAACTGCGGCACTCCCACCAACAGGAGGCAGTGTGGGCCACCAACCTAGATGGCTTTGACAGAGGATGAGGCAAATTCATAGAGGAGAAGACTTCTCAGGATGGCTCTGCTCTGCCTGAATCCCGGTTGCTGGAAACCACAGGAGGGGAAAGTGTTGCTCTTGTGGTCCGATCCTGCTTGTGTGTTTCCAAGGGGGTGGGTCTGGTTGGCCACTGTGAGAACAGGATGCTGGGCTAGAGAGGCCACTGGCCGGATCCAGCATCTCTTTGGTAAGGAGATATCCTCAGGGCTGACTGGTGGCAGACAGGTTGGCAGAGCATCTTCCCTCCTGGAGCAGGCCTCCTCTACCTGGGACCTTCTCCACACAGAGCAGGTGTGCGAGAGTCAATGATCCTTCCCCCCCTGTTTTTTTTCATCCCTGCCTCTCCAGCAAAACAGCTGTCTGACAGATGAGTGCCACTTCTGGCAAAATAAAAGCCCTCTTCTCTTTCATTCCTACTCTGCAAAATTAGAACCGTTTCAAATCATCCCTGCGGGGGAACACACATACGGAATCTATGAAGCAGGTGTTACACAGAAGAGGTCCAGGTAGAAATTGTCGATAATAGAGAGGGAGTGGATGGGCTGAGCGCTGATCCGTGAGCTGAGAAGGCAATTTTCTACTCACCTGCGATTTGTCTGCCTTGGTCACTGTCATCTCCGGCACAAGGAGGTGGCATTTCCTGGCTGGAAGTTGGAGTGGCATGAACAGGGATTTGTAACATTCGTAACAAAACCAAAACTCGAAGCCTGCAGAGAATTTGGCTGTTTCGTTCAGGTTGGAGGCTTGCTGCGTTTGAGTTCAGGATGCAACAACTTTGGAACATAGGAAGTTGCCTTATCTAGAGTCAAACCATGGGCCCATTTAAGCTTAGTGTCGCCTGCAAATATTAACTTATATGCAGAATTCATCATGCGAAAGGCTGGGCTGGATGAATCCCTAGCCGGAATTAAGATTGCCGGAAGAAATATCAACAACCTCAGATATGCAGATGACACAACCTTGATGGCAGAAAGTGAGGAGGAATTAAAGAACCTTTGAATGAGGGTGAAAGAGGAGAGAGCAAAATATGGTTTGAAGCTCAACATCAAAAAAATGAAGATCATGGCGACTGGTCCCATCACCTCCTGGCAAATAGAAGGGGAAGAAATGGAGGCAGTGAGAGATTTTACTTTCTTGGGCTCCATGCTCACTGCAGATGGTGACAGCAGCCACGAAATTAAAAGACGCCTGCTTCCTGGGAGAAAGGAGATGGCAAACCTAGGCAGCATCTTTAAAAGCAGAGACATCACCTTGCCAATAAAGGTCTGTATAGTTCAAGCTATGGTTTTCCCAGTAGTGATGTATGGAAGTGAGAGCTGGACCATAAAGAAGGCTGATTGCCGAAGAATTGATGCTTTTGAATTCTGGTGCTGGAGGAGACTCTTGAGAGTCCCATTGACTGCAAGAAGATCAAACCTCTCCATTCTGAAGGAAATCAGCCCTGAGTGCTCACTGGAAGGACAGATCGTGAAGCTGAGACTCCAGTACTTTGGCCACCTCATGAGAAGAGAAGACTCCCTGGAAAAGTTCCAGATACTCTTAATCAGTGGCGCCAACTAAGGTGCAGTACCAGCTCCACCACTGGGCTAAGTGCCCCATCAGCTGATTTCAGGGGCCGATCCTGGCTCTCCTGGCCCTTTGATGTCTGAGCACCAGAAGAACGTGCTCTCCTCTGAGCAACTCAATGCAACAGAGGAGACTTCACTAGACTCAGACTTTCCTCCCCTCTCCATTTTGTCCCTGCCCTTTTGAAGCCTAAAACTGTTCCTGCCAGTCCTGGTGTAGATCTGCACACGGGGGGGGGGGGGGGGGAATGCTATAATTAAGTCAGAAATTAGAATGTTATAACAAAAGAAAAAATTCCTATGGAGAATCACATTTTAAAATTTCCTGCTCTCTGGTGCCATCTGGTGTTGCCTGTTTATAGAGCATTCGAGTCACTGTTTCTTTACTCGTGTCCCTGGATATGTAAGCTGCCTTTGGTCCTGCATTTGTGGCTCACCACCCGTCTGCTGATGTATCAGAGTTATACTTACAAATCCATCTCCAACTCCTTGAAAGATTCCATCAACGGCGTCTCTGATAAATTTTACACATCACTTGGGAAGACAGGCGAACTAATGCCAGTGTCCTGAAAGAAGCAAAGATCGTCAGTGTTGAAGCAATGATTCTCCAACATCAACTTCGTTGGACTGGTCATGTTGTGTGGATGCCTGATGATTGTCTTCCAAAGCAACCACTCTATTCTGAACTTAAAAATGGAAAGCGTAATGCCGGTGGTCAACAAAAGAGGTTTAAAGACTGTCTCAAGGTAAATCTAAAAAAATGTAGTATAAACATTGACAATTGGGAAACACTGGCCTGCGAGTGCTCCAGTTGGAGAACAGCCTTGACCAAAGGTGTCATGGGCTTTGAAGACACTCAAACTCAGGACTCAAGGGAGAAACGTGCTAGGAGGAAGGCACACTTGGCAAATCCACACCGTGATCAACTCCCCCCCAGGAACCAATGTCCCCACTGTGGAAGGACGTGGGGATCCAGAATTGGCCTCCACAGTCACTTATGGACTCAATGTTAAAACCATGTTTATGGAAGACAATCTTATTCGGCTACAAGGGATCGCCAAAGAAGAAGAAGCTGGTGTATCAGAGTTCAAATTATTGTGTGAAAACCTTTCTCATATCACCTTGTTCACAGAGGTGCGCAAAGCTGATGTTCCTATCCCGCTCCGCTTTCCCAAAATTATTGGGGGACGTGTCAAATGCCTTTGGCAGGTGCAAAAAAATAATGCAAAAGGCCAGATGGCAGCTGTGCGTGATTTTGTCCTTTTGCATTCAATGCTGCTTTATGGATGCGATGTTTACTGCAGCCGGCGTGTGGGCCGCTCTGCAAATATTCCAGCTAAGAGACTGTATATAAATATTGTAATAACATTTGATGAGTCAAATGCTAATAGGGAAGAACCATCACACTCACTGTGTAAATGAAGCCTGGTGGGCAATAAAGAACCACACTGGGAAGTGATTTTGTGGGGTGGGGGACCACCAAGGACCAACCCGCTGCCCCCTAGGCTCCCCTCCTTTTCTTTAAAGTCTGCAGGGTCAGGCCAAAGGCCCATTGAGTCCAACCTCCTGTCATAGCTGTCAACTGTCCCTTATTTGGTGGGAAAGTCCCTTATCCCAGCGCCATGTCCCACTGCTGCCCCTTATTGATGATGTCCCTTAAATTTCCCAGGTTTCAAAGGAAGCAGCCAGGAAGGAGGGAGGCTCCAACTGTGTTGCTTGGCTGTGTTGCTCACCCAATAAGGAACCTAAGAACGACTGGGGGGTGGAGCTTGCATGCCTTGTGCCGATCAAATCGGCCGCGTTGCCTGGGGACTCGCCTTTGCTCAGCGCTTCCCAGCGGAGAGGTGACAGTGGTTTTCCTTGCTGCATCCCCTTTGCCGGGTTGCTGCGCTGTGGGAACCACCGCTTGAGGCTTCGTTTGGCTGCTGGCTGGGCTTTCTGCCTTTGGCTCGGAGGGGCTCAGAAGTTGAACATACCTGTGCTTGGAAAATCCCTTATTTTGGCTGCTGATCCCTTATTTTCAAATCTGTAAGTTGACAGCTATGCCTCCTGTTCTCCCACTGGCCAACCAGATGCCCTTTATGGGGAAACCTACAAGCAAAATACGAGCTCAGAAACCCTTTCCCCTTTTGCGGTTTTCAGCAACTGGGATTCGGGAATGTTGCTACCATCAACTGCGACAGCCAGAGCACAGCAAAGAAAAACCCAGGACATTTGTGAGTCGAGGAACCGAACCCGTGTGGTGGTAAATAAGAGACAAGGACACCAGAATTTTAAGTTAATGGGCTGAAAAAGGCCACAGCTTTTATTGGTTACAGCATGAGAGTGGTATTGGCTTAGGCATTGGATAAAACAACCTGTACATGACCCCACCTGCACACCAGGGGTCTTTTGACGGTAAATAAACAGTGGGAGGAGCTTGTCGATGCAAATACAACTGGAAGCTTCCCCTGATGTCACCGGTGATCGTTCCATGGCCGTAGCCACCGACAGGGCATCGGGCAGGATCCACAACTGCCGGATTCCTTTAAAGGAATACCCAAAAAGGAGGGCTAAGTGGTGGCCAAACCTCACCCACCAACGCACAACACACATTCCAATGCCTAACCGCCAATACCAGAAAGTTGTGGTGAATCGCTATGAGGTAGGCGAAAAACCAAGAGGCTGGTGCCAATTAGCCAAATGGATGAAAACTCCTACCAGGCCCCCTGGGCAACCAAGGCAACCAACCAAAGTCCATAGCAAGGTCAGAAACATGAACCTAGCCTAAAGGGCGGTGAAATATACTCAGAGTCGCAAAGTGATTTCATGCTCTTTATTCAGCTCATAGTGGCGAGGAGGAATGAATGAATGTCCCCTCAAAGTATCTGCTTTATATACATTATTTACACAATGGGCTGCACATGATTGGCTAATTCTGGAATTCTACTGTAAGCCAATCAGGTTGTGGATTCACTTATATCTGGAGCATGATTGGGTGGTTCCTGCCAACCAATCATACTGCTGCATTGTTCTAAGACCAGTCAGACTGCTGCAATTTGGATCCTATTGTTCTAGGACCAATCAGACTGCTGCAGTTTGGATCCCATTCAACTCAGTACATAACAGGCGGGTGGGTGGGTGATCCGTCATCTTCCGAGGGCTGAATGAGGCGCGGAGTCTGCCATGGCCACTTGAATGTGGCTAAGCCCCTCCCCCAGAGCAGCCCTATTGGCTGGCCAGCTAAGGGGGTGGTGTGGCAGCTGGGAGATGATGTGGGGGGCTGAACACGCCCCCCCCCCGCTGCCACGGGAACAGTTCCCACTCACAATACCTCCCGTCTGTGAGGAGGAGAGGCTTTGTAGTACAGTGGAACCTCGGGTTACAAACACTTTGGGTTACAGATGCTTCAGGTTACAGACGCTTCAGGTTACAGACTCCGCTAACCCAGAAATAGTACCTCGGGTTAAGAACTTTGCTTCAGGATGAGAACAGAAATCGTGCTCCGGGTGCACGGCAGCAGCAGGAGGCCCCATTAGCTAAAGTGGTGCTTCAGGTTAAGAACAGTTTCACGTTAAGAATGGACCTCCAGAATGAATTTTGTTCTTAACCCGAGGTATAAAGGTAAAGGTAAAGGGATCCCTGACCGTTAGGTCCAGTCGTGACCGACTCTGGGGTTGCGGTGCTCATCTTGCTTTATTGGCCGGGGGAGCCGGCATACAGCTTCCGGGTCATGTGGCCAGCATGACTAAGCTGCTTCTGGCGTACCAGAGCAGCGCACGGAAACGCCGTTTACCTTCCCGCTGGAGCGGTACCTATTTATTTACTTGCACTTTGACGTGCTTTCGAACTGCTAGGTTGGCAGGAGCAGGGACCGAGCAACGGGAGCTCACCCCATCGCGGGGATTCGAACCACCAACCTTCCGATCGGCAAGCCCTAGGCTGTGTGGTTTAACCCACAGCGCCACCTGCGTCCCTTAACCCAAAGTATACCACTGTATAAAAAAGATCTCAGGACTTCAGCGCCAATTGGAAATGAAGCAGAGTGTCGACCCCAAAATATTTGCACGTGGAGACTGTGCTGTAAGGAGGATCAAACAATATTGTAAGGATTCTAGAGGGAGGGGTTCTTGGTTTGTTTATCTCATTTTTATCTTGTATTATTTTATGTTTTAAAGCACCTGAGAGCTACGAGGGAAGGGCAATATACAAATTTAATTCACCATCATCACATATATTCACCCCAATATACTACCATGAACCTGAATGCACAGTTAAAAGGATATCTGGAAAGATATCTCCCCACTCAGAAGTTCTTTTTTCAAGAACTTTATTAAGTTTTTATCAAGTTTTTGTTAATTTTTTTATCAAGTTTTTATTATTATTTTTTTGTGATGCAAAACAAATGAATGAGCAAGGCAAAGTACATACAGCATCTTCACTCTCAATTAATAGAGGTTTTTTCATAGTTCATTTATGTTCAGTATAAGAC
This sequence comes from Podarcis erhardii, assembly GCF_964252035.2. NCBI lineage: Eukaryota > Metazoa > Chordata > Lepidosauria > Squamata > Lacertidae > Podarcis > Podarcis erhardii. The sequence continues at coordinate 99,433,190 of NC_138509.1, read as the reverse complement.
ATGGGGTGGGGAGAAGGGTTGGCAGAAGATATCCCCAAATATAAGCTGGGCAGTTTTGACCATTCCTGCTGAGAAGTGGGCCTGATCCAAATATCCCCTAGTTTAAACTCATGGGGTCCTTGTAGCAGTTTCAGGGTGGAATTCTCCCCCAAGGAACATTGAAGATGCATATATCAGCCTTGTCCAACCCTTTGCCTCCAGCTGTGTCAGACTACATGAAATATACTCAGAGTCGAGAGTGGATTTCATGCTCTTTATTCAGCGCATAGTGATGAGGAGGAATGAATGTTTCCCCAAAATATCTGCTTTATATACATTATTTACACAATGGGGCCCATGTGATTGGCTAATTCCGGGATTCTCCTGTAGGCTAATCAGGTTGCGGATTCACTTCCACCTAGAGCTGGATTGGGTGGCTCCTGTGGACCAATCAGACTGCTGCATTCTGAATCCTATTGTTCTAGGACCAATCAGGCTGCTGTATTCTGAATCCTATTGTTCTAGGACCAATCAGACTGCTGCATTCTGAATTCTATTGTTCTAGGACCAATCAGACTGATACATTCTGGATCCTATTGTTCTAGGACCAATCAGACTGCTTCATTCTGAATCCTATTCAACTCAGTACATAACACTACAATTCCCATTAGCCCCAGTCAGCAAAGCCAATGGTTTGGGATGATGGGAGTCGTCAAAGTCCAATCCTGGAGGGCACTAGGTTGGAGAAGGCTGGCACATGCATTCCCTTCTCTTGGCAGCCACATCCCCAAAAGCAGGCGAGAACCAAGGCAGCTTATGCCAGCAGAAAATAATGCCTGAAATGGTGCAAAAACATCAGCAGAAACTTTGGAAAGGGGAGAGAAGCGAGGAACATCACTTTCTCCCACTTCTACTCTGAAAAATTAGAACAATTTCAAAACAAGCGTACGGCATCCGTGAAGCGTACGGCACCACACACAGGAGAGATTCGGGTGGATATTATCTATAATGGAGGGAAAGCAAATGAGCGCTGGTCCGTGAGTCAGGAAGGCAATTTTCTACTCACATGTGATTTGTCTGCCTTAATCAGCGTCATCGCTGCCACCAAGGAGGTGACATTTCCTACCTGCTTGTTAAAGTTACATTAGCAGGTATTTTTAACATTTAGGAAGGAAATAGCTAGAGACCTGGAAAGGTCTGGCTATTTAGTTCGAGCTGGCTGCTTGCTTGCTCCGAGTTAAGGACGCGGCAAGCTCAGTCGTTTGTTTGGGGAACAAAACCCAGGGGTCTCCAAACTCAAGCACCACACACACACACACACACACACACACACACACACACTGCAACTTTTCCCTTGGGTACAACAGAGCACATCTAAGTCTAATGATTTCAGCAAGGCATTTGACAAGGTGACCCATGATATTCTTGTAAAGAAGCTGGTAAAATGCGGTCTTGACTATGCTACCACTCAATGGATTTGTAACTGGCTGACTGACCGAACCCAAAGGGTGCTCATCAATGGTTCCTCTTCATCCTGGAGAAGAGTGACTAGTGGGGTGCCACAGGGTTCTGTCTTGGGCCCGGTCTTATTCAACATCTTTATCAACGACTTGGATGATGGACTCAAGGGCATCCTGATCAAATTTGCAGATGACACCAAACTGGGAGGGGTGGCTAACACCCCAGAGGACAGGATCACACTTCAAAACGACCTTGACAGATTAGAGAACTGGGCCAAAACAAACAAGATGAATTTTAACAGGGAGAAATGTAAAGTATTGCACTTGGGCAAAAAAAATGAGAGGCACAAATACAAGATGGGTGACACCTGGCTTGAGAGCAGTACATGTGAAAAGGATCTAGGAGTCTTGGTTGACCACAAACTTGACATGAGCCAACAGTGTGACGCGGCAGCTAAAAAAGCCAATGCAATTCTGGGCTGCATCAATAGGAGTATAGCATCTAGATCAAGGGAAGTAATAGTGCCACTGTATTCTGCTCTGGTCAGACCTCACCTGGAGTACTGTGTCCAGTTCTGGGCACCACAGTTCAAGAAGGACACTGACAAACTGGAACGTGTCCAGAGGAGGGCAACCAAAATGGTCAAAGGCCTGGAAACGATGCCTTATGAGGAACGGCTAAGGGAGCTGGGCATGTTTAGCCTGTAGAAGAGGAGGTTAAGGGGTGATATGATAGCCATGTTCAAAGATATAAAAGGATGTCACATAGAGGAGGGAGAAAGGCTGTTTTCTGCTGCTCCAGAGAAGCGGACACGGAACAATGGATCCAAACTACAAGAAAGAAGATTCCACCTAAACATTAGGAGGAACTTCCTGACAGTAAGAGCTGTTTGACAGTGGAATTTGCTGCCAAGGAGTGTGGTGGAGTCTCCTTCTTTGGAGGTCTTTAAGCAGAGGCTTGACAACCATATGTCAGGAGTGCTCTGATGGTGTTTCCTGCTTGGCAGGGGGTTGGACTCGATGGCCCTTCTGGTCTCTTGGAGGGATGGATAGGTGTTGGCCCTTCTGGTCTCCTTGGAGGGATGGATAGGTGTTGGCCAGCTCTGGATGGAGTTACACTCTGTGGGAGCAGGTGTGTGGCTTGTGGACACTCCTGGATCCATCACTGTCACTTGAGTCTCACATGGCTTCGGTGGCATGGAGTGCCTTCCGACAGCTTCAACTGGCCCAGTTGCAATCCTATCTGGGCACGGACAGACGACTTCTGTTGTCCATCTCTGGGAACCTCTATGTTGTTGTTGTTTAATCCTTTAGTCGTGTCCGCCTCTTCGTGACCCCCTGGACCAGAGCATGCCAGGCACTCCTGTCTTCCACTGCCTCCCGCTGATTGGTCAAACTCATGCTGGTAGCTTTGAGAACACTGTCCCACCATCTCATCCCCTGTCGTCCCCTTCTCCTTGTGCCCTCCATCTTTCCCAAAATCAGGGTCTTTTCCAGGGAGTCTTCTCTTCTCATGAGGTGGCCAAAGCATTGGAGCCTCAGCTTCAGGATCTGTCCTTCCAGTGAGCACTCAGGGCTGATTTCCTTCAGAATGGAGTGGTTGGAGTTCTTCTCGCAGTCCATGGGACTCTCAAGAGTCTCCTCCAGCACCAGAATTCAAAAGCATCCATTCTTCGGCGACCAGCCTTCTTTATGGTCCAGCTCTCACTTCCATACATCACTACTGGGAATACCATAGCTAAACAGGGCAGAGTTTGATGCCCATCTCATTGGCCAAAGCAAGATAGTTTAGAGATAGATCACCAATTCTGGCAGGACCACAGTGGCTTCCAGTTTGTTTCTGGGCTCAATTCAAGGGGTCGTTTTGACCTATAAAGCCTTATCTGCCTCAGGACCCTAGTACCTCAAGGACAACCTCTCCTCACATGAACAAACCTTGCATTCGCCATCTGAGCCCTTCTCCATGTGCTGTGTTGACATCCTCCAAGAGATACATGGAGGATGTCAACATGAGAATGGGTTTTCTCTGTGCTGCCTCCCCGCTTATGGAGTGCTCTCCCCAGGGAAGCATGCCTGGTGCAAACACTATGTATTTTGAGGTGAAAACATTTCTTTTCCACTAGGCCTTTGTTTGTTTGAGATTCATGGCTTCCTTCGGTCCCCTTTCAATAAATATAAAAACCACCCTGTGTACATATATCCGGGAGTATAACTCCCCTTGAACTTGTCTTCCTTCGGAGTAGACACATAGAGCATTGCAGGCCATGTTTGCATAGGAGCAATGCCGCTGACGACCCATTTGCCTCCCTGGGCAAAGGGAAGGCACCCTCCTGTCAGAAAAGGCATCCGGCACAATGGCCGACAGAGCCAGGAAGCCACAGGAGAAGCAGCTCTGTGCTCAATCTGCCCATCCCTACCCAGGGATGCTTTTAAGGACAGTGGCATTCCATCTACTTTGATGGATGTGCCAAGAACCAGTCTCCTTCTGAGTCCTCCTCTCCTTAATGGCTCTCTTACTCAAGAGGAGAGGGTGCTGTGCCAAGCTGGTATTGGGATGATGGCGTGAGGTGACCCCGCGGAACAAGACATACCGTTTCCAGAACAGACATAAAATGAAGACCCTGACCTGTTTCAGGCATTAAATATACGACACGTGTCTTGTTTGTCTCACCTCCATCCAAGACTAAGGTAGTTAACCTCAAGGCTTTGGCAGGAGTCCAGCTTGCGTCATCGCATTCTTCCCAAGTTAAATTTGCTGGATGAGCTGAGTGTGATTATGTTCTGGCCCAGCGAGAGACGCATCTCCAACCTGGCCTCTCCGGTGATGATTTCATCCATCACCACCATCATCAGCAGGAAGAGGAGAGGGGCAACCTTTTAAAGTGTTGCAGCACAAGGACCTCAGAAGATAAGGAGAGCTTATTGCAGGGGTTTCAAGGCTTACCGGGCATGGGCCAGATCACTCCTGCAGAGATCGCATCTGTGGATGTCTGCAGCGCCGAAAACCGCTCCTGCACAGAAGAAGAAGAAGAGTTTGGATTTGATATCCTGCTTTATCACTACCCAAAGGAGTCTCAAAGCGGCTCACATTCTCCTTTCCCTTCCTCCCCCACAACAAACACTCTGTGAGGTGTGTGGAGCTGAGAGACTTCAGAGAAGTGTGACTGGCCCAAGGTCACCCAGCAGCTGCAGGTGGAGGAGCGGGGAATCGAACCCGGTTCACCAGATTACAAGTCTACCGCTCTTAATCACTACACCACACTGGCTCTCACCAGAAGCGATTTCTGGTGCTGTGGACATGCACAGACACAATTTCCAGCCTCTGGGCATGCACAGACGCAATATCCAGAGCCGTGGAAGAGAGTCCCTGTGCTGGTTTAGCGCAGAGCACAGGGACTCGCCGAGCAAGCGGCTCAGTTTGGGGGCAGCTCATGAGCCAGTTAAACGGCCTCCGTGGGCTGCGTCTGGCCCATGGGCCTAAGGTTGCTGACCCCTGGCTTATTGGAACAGGCCACCGGCCCATCTAGTCCTGCATCCTGTTCTCACAGTGGCAAAACCAGGTGCAAATGGGAAACTCACAAGCAAGATTCAAGCACAGGACATCTCCGCCCTCCTGCACTTTTCAGCAACTGGTATTCAGAAGCACAGCTGCCTCCAAATGTGGAGGCAGAGAAGAGCCATTGTGGTGATTTGCAACCAATAGCCCTCTCCTCCATGAATTTTCATATATAATTTTTTTATTGGTTTTACATAATTTTATACATTTTAACTTTAACCACTTCAAAACATTAAAATAAAAGGTTCTTTCAAACCTTCAGATCTCCTTCCCTTCCTCCATGGTTTCCATTTTTAAAATAACATTTTCTGCATCTTTTACCATTATCCATCTGTTATATATCCATAGTTACCACAATTCATTTCACATTACAAGTGTCATTATATCCCTGGCAATGATTTTAACTGTTTACACAAGTCTTTTAAGTACAGCATATTAAGAATTTATTCCAGTCTTTTAAAAATACTTGATCTTCCTGGTTTCTTTTGCCATCTCTGCATATTCCATCAATTTCGTCTGCCATTCTTCTCTGGACGGCAGTTCTCCCTCCTTCCATCTCACTGTGGTTGTTGCGTACTTAAAAAAATGTATTTTGCCTTCTTTTGGTATCTTCACCTATTATAGCTATCAGAAAAGCTTCCGGTTTTTCTAGCAAAGGTTTTCTTAAACATTTTCTTTAACTCATTATATATCATTTCCCAGAAAGCTTTTACCACTGAACACTTCCACCACATATGGTAAAAAGTACCCTCTTTCCCTTTACATTCCCAACACAGATTTGAACTAGTTGTATACATTTCCCATGATTTTGTCCAATCCTCTTTTAAAACCATCCCTGCCTCCAGTGGGAGTGAGTTCCACCGTTCAACTCTGTGCTGCATGTAGAGCATTGAAGAGCTGATTGGAAATGAGACCAGCCCAGCTTCGCCCCCGTGTTTCTGTGCGGCAAAATTGGAGGGAGAGGGGGTCATTTTGAGCAATGTCTCAGGAAGGGGCTTCAATTCAGGGATGGAAGCAGAATTCAACCCCTGCTGCTGGAACTGCCCCTCCAAAATCCCCCCCCCCATGCCCTGAAATTTGCAAGCAGGCAATTCCTAACTTTCAGGCCATCACACTCACACTCCTACAAGCTTTGAGCTGGGAGATGTACATAGAAGCATAAGGAGAAAGTTAAATGCAAAGGGGAAGCTTCCTCAACCCAAACTCCGGTTGGAAAGTTGGTCTGATCTGAGCTGCCACAATCAATAAGACAGGGAGGTGAGTTCCTGGCACGGAGCATCGGTGGGACTCCTGCCAAGTGATTCATGAGGACACATCACATTATCAAGACAAATGGGGACCACTTTCCCCATCCGCTCATGGTGGAGCGGCAAACCTTGACTACGTGTGGCTGGAGAAATGGGATGATGATCTTCCAAGGTACAGAGGGACAAGGCGGGAACACAAAGGGATTCAAAGTCACTCTAAGGGCAGGAGGTTTGGAGAAGGGGCAGAGCCCTCGTTTAGAGCACTTGCTTTAATAATAATAATAATAATAATAATAATAATAATAATGTTATTGTTTATACCCTTCCCATCTGCCTGGGTTTCCCCAGCCACTCTGGGAGGCTCACAACAGAACACTAAAAACAGAACGAAACATCAAACATTTAAAACTTCCCTAAACAGGGGTGCCTTCAGATGTTTTCTAAAAGCCAGATAGTTCTTTATTTCCTTGACATCTGGTGGGAGGGCGTTCCACAGGGCAGGTGCCACCACCAAGAAGGCCCTCTGCCTGACTCCCTGTAACCTCACTTCTCGCAGGTAGGGAACCGCCAGAAGGCCCTCGGCGCTGGACCTCAGTGTCGAGGCAGAATGATGGGGGTGGAGATGCTCCTTCAGGTATACTGGGCCTTTGAGGCCATTTAGGCCTTTAAAGGTCAGCATCAACACTTTGTTTATATATATATATATATTCTTTTTATTAAGTTTCATTTACCACATACCCAAAAAGGAAAAACATTGAACAAATAAGCTCCATCAAGGAGAAAAAAGATAAAAGTAAAAATAAAAAAGAGAAAAAAGAAAAAAGAAAAAAGAAACTGCTACACATGACAAAAACCAATTCGGACATACAGTCAATCTGTGTGTCAATCTGTGTGTCAGCATCAACACTTTCAATTGTGCTCAGAAACGTACTGGGAGCCAATGTAGGTCTTTCAAGACCGGTGTTATGTGGTCTTGGCCGCTGCTCCCAGTCACCAGTCTAGCTGCCACATTCTGGATTAGTTGTAGTTTCCGGGTCACCTTCAAAGGTAGCCCCACGTAGAGCGCATTGCAGTAGTCCAAGCGGGAGATAACCAGAGCATGTACCACTCTGGTCAGACAGTCTGCGGACAGGTAGGGCCTCATCCTGCGTACCAGATGGAGCTGGTAGACAGCTGCCCTGGACACAGAACTGACCTGCCAGCTGTGAGTCGAAAATGACTCCCAGGCTGCGCACCTGGTCCTTTCGGGGCACAGTTACCCCATTCAGGACCAGGGAGTCCTCCACACCTGGCTGCCTCCTGTGCCCCAAAAACAGTACTTCTGTCTTGTCAGGATTCAACCTCAATCTGTTAACCCCCATCCATCCTCCAACTGCCTCCAGACACTCGCACAGGACCTTCACAGCCTTCACTTGCTTTGAGTGCTAAAGGTTCCACCTTCAATCCCCAAAGGGACCTCCAATGAGGGCTAGGAGAGACTGTCTGAAACCCTGGACAGCCTCCACTAGTCAACATTGACCAGGGGGAGACAAGATGTTGCCCCCCAGACTGGACTGTGTTTCCCATGAGCCCAAGCTAGCATGGCTGATTGTCAGAGACGGTGGGAGTTGTAGTTCCGCAGCAGCTGGAGGACACCATGTTAGATAACCCCGGTGCAGGCAGTGCTCTAACCAGTGGTCTAACCCTGGTTCCGTAAACTCATCTCCAGTGCTCCCTATAAAAAAAACATATTTTTTGCCGAATAGTCCCTTGTACTAAGCAAGAGAATAAGGCAATATATTTCAAAACGGTAACAATTAATTGTACATTTATTGAAAATCCAGTCACAACTGTTTAGCTTAATTAATTCAACAAAATGGATGAGCTTGTCGTATCATTTAGCAGACGTCTACCTTATAAGTGGATTTTTGGGTCCTTGCTGCAGCTTCGAGAAACTGAATTTATCTATTTTGTTTGACCTTTGATGTAACGATGCCATGATTGTGAAGTTTAATGTGCTGTGAGCGACCTCAAGCCATGCGCAGGTGCGCTAGGGGTATTTCGGCTCAAGAAACAAACAAGTAGACATGTTTTCTTTCTTCCAGCAGATGATTTTGTTGAAGGGAAACTGCCACTTCCCAGAAAATAAATCATAAATTAGTCACTGACCTTACAAGTATCATTTTATATACATACATATCATACCTAACCAGCAATATTCTTTTTCTAAAAAAAAACCCCTTAGGATTTAAAAAACATTAAAAGGAGGAAAACTTTCATTTCATAGTGCTTTAAATGACTAGCAGATGCAAAACATCCTAAATTACAAATATTTATTACTGAATTGAACAATGCTTTGATCCAGTACATTTCAAATTGCATCATCCACAATACATACTCAGTCATGCAGCATAAACTCAGCAATAAAGTCCTCTCCTTATATACTTTCAACTTCTATATGGGGAAAGGAATTACAGAAATTCATATTTCATTTGCTGTTCCAATACTCTCTGAAAGCCTTTTTCTCCTCCACAAATTTATTTACTTGGCATCTTCCTTGCTTGATCCACAAAGTCCATGTAATCCTACTTAATACTCCTAGAACCCGAAGCTTAATGTACATTCCCAGAATGAAGGGATTTCTTTTTGTTTTCAAATATTTGATGTATATAAGGCATGCCACTACTGTACAACCCTGTTGAACGGTAATGTCTCTATTATTTGGCACCAGCATTTTAAAATGTGTTAATAAACAGATGTTTGGGTTTAAGGGTATGTTAGCAGGCAGGGCATTATTGATTACTGAAGATATTTTTTTGCCAGTATCATTTAATTTCTCTGCAAGGTCGCCAACAATGGTAAATAAATAAATAAATAAATCTTCCTCTTCTTGCATTACTGACAATTTTCTCTAGGATAAGCTAGTTAAGTCGAAGAAGTAAATTTAACCCAAATGTAACAAATATTGTTTATTTTTATTTTTTTATTTTAAAGGCGTGCAAGATGCACTGTTGTTGGCACCTTATACTGCTGCTCATTGATTGCCACTTAGCTGCTGAGCTAAATCAAAGGTGCTGTTACGATTCCTTCCAGGCGTCCTGGGGAAAAATGGGGCACCCCCATTTTTCACGTGAGATCTCAGTGGCCATCTTCTATCAAAGCCACTTCCGCCCTGCAGAGGAGGTGGGATTGCGGGCGTCATGACCCCACCATGCACGCGGCGGCTGGAGCCCAGCCCCTGCGCGATCGACGGAATTCCCAGCCACGTCATACCCTGGCCAGCCAATCGGCTGGCTCTGGGGGCGTGGCCTGCCCTATTTAAACCAGGACACGACCGGGGATCTCCCTCTTTGCTGCCTTCCAGCTGTTCCTGCTTTTCCCACCCTCCCGCCCTATAAGGTTTTCATTCCTTGACCTTGCTATGGACCTTGGTTGGTCGCCATTGAGGGGCCTGGTAGGAATTTCCCACTTGGCAAATTGGCACCAGCCACTTGGTTTTAGCCTACCTGGTAGCAAATTGTCACAACTTTCTGGGTATTGGCGGTTAGGCATTAGTATTGTTCTGTAGATGGAGGGGGGGTAACCCCATCACCTGCCCCGCATATTGCAGGGTAGTCCGATAAAGGATTTCGAAGCCTAGGGAGGTGTGGGCCTAAGGCACGCCCCCTAGCAGTGACCCCGGGGGAGCTCCTAGTTGATGTGCATCAGCAGGACTCCCCCTACTGGTGGTTAACCCTTCCCAGACTTCAAGCGGACGGGCTGAAGCCGGATATAGTCGGTTAGGACCAATGCCTAAGCCAATACCGCTCATCACCTGTAACCAATAAAGTTGTGGCCTCATTTAGCCCATTAACCTTAATATTTGTGTCATGTGTCTTTATTTCCACTGGGGGGGGTGGGAACTCGCCACGCAATCCCCAGCTACAGAACTGGTGGGGCTAATGGG